>NC_084628.1:27095413-27097913 GCF_033978795.1 Nerophis ophidion | reverse complement strand
GACTCTTCCTGACCATATTTTACACCCACGCGCCCCCAACCCCGCCCACCTTACCGAAACACGGGGGGGGGGGGGGATTTGGTGTTAGCGGGGTGTATAATATAGTCAGGAAGAGTCATGGATGCAAAGGATTCTGGGTATTTGTTGTGTTGCATTTATGTTGTGTTACTGTGAGGATGTTCTCTCGAAATGTGTTCGTCATTCTTGTTTGGTGTGGCTTCACAGTGTGGTGCATATTAGTCAGAGTGTTAAAATTGGTTATATCACAACCATCAGTGTACTCTGTATCACCCAGTATGCCTTGCCGCGCATCTCTAGTATGTATGGATGGATGTTTGTTTGTTTGTTTGTTTGTTTGTTTGTATGTATGTATGTATGTATGTATGTATGTATGTATGTATGTATGTATGTATGTATGTATGTATGTATGTATGTGTGTATGCATGTATGTATGCAAATGTTTTATATGTATGTATGTTTTTATGTATGTATGCATTTATCAAAGTGGGGACGGTGTGGCAAAGTTGGTAGAGTGGCTGTACCAGCAATCTGAGGGTTACTGGTTCAATCCCCACCTTCTACCATCCTAGTCACGTCCGTTGTGTCCTTGGGCAAGACACTTCACCCTTGCTTCTGATGGGTCCTGGTGAGCGCCTTGCATGGCAGCTCCTGCCATCAGTGTGTGAATGTGTGTGTGAACGGGCGAATGTGGAAATACTGTCAAAGCACTTTGGGCTCCTTAAAAAGGGGTAGAAAAGCGCTCTACAAGTATTTCTGCATGCATGTAATAATGTATGTAATTTATGCATGTATGTTTTTATTATATGTATGTTTACATATATGTATATTTTTATGTATGTATGTATGTATGTATGTATGTATGTATGTATGTATGTATGTATGTATGTATGTATGTATGTATGTATGTATGTATGTATGTATGTATGTATGTATGTATGTACCATACAACATGTTCCTTTTATTTCCTCTCTTTTACATAAATGTTGTATTTTCTTTACTGTATTTACTAAGTTTCTTAAAATGCTGATTTGCTATGATTATCAACAATGTGTATTATTGTATGTGGTAACTTTAAGTTCAGTTGAAACATTTTTTGAATGAAGTTTAGGGTTCCTCCATTTTAAAATGTAGAAAGATCATCTAAAAGTTATCTCGTGGGACACATCACAAGAAGTGTATATTTGTGTGTTTAGTACTGCATGGAAGTGTACAGTACACAGTCAAAGGCTTACTAGCAATAATTAGCAAGAGTAAGCAGCGTATGATGAGGCATTTTATCGTGTAATTATGATTATTATCTCATCATATATCACTGGCAAAGTGCTGGAAGGTTTGAGTCCGGTGAGGATGTTCTACTTGTCTCTGCTGACTCTCCCCTCACGTCTCCATGGCAACCTACTCCCGGGGATGGACGCTCGAGCGCCGCGTTTGGAGTTGATCTCTGTGGAACTGCTTCTCTGTCTGTATACAGACATACCTTTTGAAATAGAGAAGTGTAATATACAAACGTTACGTTTGGGATGTTGAAATTTAACATACACAAATTATTTGTATTTGTCTTTTTCTCTAGTTTTTTATTTATTTTTTTTGATCGTCTTGGTCACCAAAACTTCAGTTTGCACTTCAATAATTCCAAAAATAATTCAAATGAACAAATAAAAAAATTAAATTACCAGTAGTTTTTGGTTTCTTATAAAAGTTTTTTTTTATTTCACAACACAATTTATTTTTATTACAATTTAAGATAACACATTATTTCTAATAAATAATGTGTTTTTTTTCACTAAAATGTTATTTAAATCATAACTATTATCTTTTATTTATTGTTATTGTTATTACTATTGTTGCTGTTTACTTGTAATTTTTATAATCAAAATAAGTAAGTAATTTTTGATTTTTTTTAAATAAAAGTATTTATTGCACCAAACATTGTATTTTTTTTACAATTTTAAATAACAGATAATTTATCATAAATGATGTTTTTTTTTCCCTTCAAGTATTATCTAAATCATTATTATTATTACTTTGTTTTGTATTGTTGGGTGTACACCGCCTTCCACCCTATTGCAGCTGAGATAGGCTCCAGCATCCGACCCCCCCACCCCCACCCCGCGGTAGAAAATGGACGGCTGGATGGGTTATTACTATTGTTGCTGTTTACTGTTGCTGTTTGTATGTATGTATGTATGTATGTATGTATTTATGCATGCATGTATGCATGCATGTATGTATGTATGTATGTATGTATGTATGTATGTATTTATGCATGCATGTATGCATGCATGTATGTATGTATGTATGTATGTATGTATGTATGTATGTATGTATGAATGTATGTATGTATGTATGTATGTATCTATGCATGCATGTATGTATGTATGTATTAATGTATGTATGTATGTATGTATGTATGTATGTATGTATGTATGTATGTATTTATGTATGTATGTATGTATGTATGTATGTATGTATGTATGTA
>NC_084628.1:27062913-27090413 GCF_033978795.1 Nerophis ophidion | reverse complement strand
GTCCATGATAACGTTGATTGGATGACAACATATGTTGCTCCAAAACCTGTATGGACCATTCAGCATTAATGGTGCCTTCACGGATGTGTAAGTTACCCATGCCTTGGGCACTAATACACCCCCATACCATCACAGATGCTGGCTTTTCAACTTTGCTTTGCGCCTATAAAAATTTGCATGGTTATTTTCCTCTTTGTTCCAGAGGACACCACGTCCACAGTTTCCAAATGTAATTTGAAATGTGAACTCGTCAGACCACAGAACACTTTTCCACTTTGCATCAGTCCATCTTAGATGAGCTCAGGCCCAGCGAAGCCGGCGGCGTTCTTGGGTGTTGTTGAAAAATGACTTTCGCTTTGCATAGTAGAGTTTTAACTTGCACTTACAGATGTAGCGACCAACTGTAGTTACTGACAGTGGTTTTATGAAGTGTTTCCAAGCCGATGTGGTGATATCCTTTACACACTGATGTCGGTTTTTGATGCAGTACCGCCTGAGGGATCAACGGTCCGTAATATCCTCGCTTACGTGCAGTGATTTCTCCAGATTCTCTGAACCTTTTGATTATTTTACGGACCGTAGATGGTAAAATCGCTAAATTATTTGCAATAGCTCGTTGAGAAATATTGTTCTAAAACTGTTCAACAATTTGTTCACAAATTGGTGACCCTCGCCCCATCCTTGTTTGTGAATTACTCAACATTTCATGGAAGCTGCTTTTATACCCAATCATGGCACCCACTTGTTCCAAATTAGCCTACACACCTGTGGGATGTTCCAAATAAGTGTTTTATGAGATTTTCTCAACTTTATCAGTATTTATTGCCACCTTTCCCAACTTATTTGTCACGTGTTTGCAAAAAAAAAAAGTTTATCAGTTTGAACATCAAATATGTTGTCTTTGTAGCATATTCAATTGAATATGGGTTGAAAAGGATTTTTGCAAATCATTGTAGTCCGTTTATATTTACATCTAACACAATTTCCCAATTCACATACATACATACATACATGCGTACATACATACATACAATATATGTTTGCACCAAAGTATTTTGAGAAAGGGAAAGTGCATTCTTTTGTTGACATAATGAATAAAAAAAACAACTAAAAAACAAACAATTGCACGTGCTCGGAAAAAAGTAATCCATTATTTGTTGAACAAAGAAACAATTGCAAGTGATTAAAAATCACATCATCCATTATTTGTTGACATAATGTAGCAAAGAAACAAACAAAACAAACGAAACAAACAAACAAACAAACAAGTGCAGGTGATAAGAAAAAATAAAATCTATTATTTGTTGACATAACGTCGCTATCTGTATTTAAAAAAAAAATAATGTAGAAAACAAACAAACAAATAAGTGCATGTGATAAGAAAACAGTCACCCATTATTTGTTGACTTAATGTAACAGACAGACAAAGAAACAAATAAACAATTAAACAAACAAACAACGAAGTGCAGGTGATAAGAGAAAAGTAATCTATTATTTGTTGACATAACGTCCCTATCTGTATTTTAAAAAAAATATAATGTAGAAAACAAACAAATAAGTGCAGGTGATAAGAAAACAGTCACCTATTATTTGTTGACTTAATGTAACCGACAGACAAACAAACAAATAAACAATTAAACAAACAAACAACGAAGTGCAGGTGATAAGAGAAAAGTCATGCGTATGTTGTTGTTGACTTGAGGGCACAGGAGCGACGACAACTATCGAATTCGCCGCCCGCTCCTTCCTGCCTCCATGTTGGCGTGCTCTCTTCCAGGAATACGTGGCACGGCCTAATGAGAGGAAGCGAGGCGGGCTGAGGTGCATGCCTGTGCACATGGCAGCTCAAATTAAAAGCTCTCCTGCACTCCGCCTCTAATTCCCTGGCACCGTGCCCACGGCCGGCCCGCACATTACCAGCAGACCCCCTGCTGTGCTGCTGTCAGCGGGGGGGGGGGAACGCGCTTTATTGACAACCCCCAATCCCCCCAGCCCCCTGCCCGGGTTAATAACCTTGCTGCTCCATTACTGACCAT
Organism: Nerophis ophidion; assembly: GCF_033978795.1. Lineage (NCBI taxonomy): Eukaryota > Metazoa > Chordata > Actinopteri > Syngnathiformes > Syngnathidae > Nerophis > Nerophis ophidion. The sequence continues at coordinate 27,088,377 of NC_084628.1, read as the reverse complement.
TCAATCTAGAACACAGGACCAAGAGACCCTTTCATGACCTCTGTTCCCCTGTGTCTTCTTGCACTGGACCCCTTTCTACTGTAAATCATATCATATGATTATTAATTGTAGTACAATATTATATCAGTATTAATAGTAGCACAATGTGTTCAAAAAAATCATACTATATGATTATTAAAAGTAGTACAATACTGCAAGATTATTAATAGTAGTACAATATTATATGATTATTAATAGTCGTACAATATTATATGATTGTTAATGATTATTAACACAAAAATCATATTATAGGAAAATTAATAGCAGTACAATGGTGGTAAAAAAAAAAATATGATTGTAAAAAAAAAGTCTTATTTATATGATTATTAATAGTAGTAAACAATCATACATATATATATGATTATGAATAGTGGTAAAAAAAATAATATTATACAATTATTAATGGTAGTAAAAATGTCATATTTATATGATTATAATGGTAATAAAAATGTTTTATATCATTATTAATTGTAGTAAAAATACAATATATATATATGGTTATTAATGGTAGTAAAATCATATTTATGTTATTATTAGTGGCAGTAAAACATATTTTTTCATGATTATTAATGGTAGTAAAAATACTATGTGTATGTTTATTACTGGGAGTAAAATGATAATATTATATGATTATTAATAGTAGTAAACTATCATATTTATATGGTTATTAATGGTAAAAAAAGACATATGTATCTAATTATTAATGGTAATAAACCTATTATATTAATATGATTATTAATGGTAGTAAAAAGTCATATTTATAAGATTATTAATGGTATTAAAAATGTAATATCTATATTAATATAATTTAATTAAAACAAATTAATATGATTAATAATAGTAGTACAAATATAATATATACATGGTTATTAATGGTAGTAAAAATCATATTTATATGATTATTAATGCCAGTAAAACAACTTATTTTTTCATGGTTATTAATGATAATCAAAATGTTTATGTTTATTATTGGTAGTAAAAAGATAGTAATATATGATTATTAATAGTACTAAAAACTATCATATTTTTATTGTTATTAATGGCAGTAAAAAGAAATATATATATATATATATGATTATTAATGGTAATAAAACAATTATATTATTATGATTATTAATGGTAATAAAAAAGTCATATTTATATGATTATTGATGGTAGTAAAAAAATCATATTTCTATGATTATTAATGGTAGCAAAAAGTCATATTTATATGATTATTAATGGTAGTAAAACTGTCATATCTATATGATTATAATGTAAAAAACAACTTAAATATGATTATTAATAGTAGTAAAAATAAAATATACATATGGTAATTAATGGTAGCAAAAATCATATCAATATGATTATTATTGGAAGTAAAACAACGTATTTCGTCATGGTTAGTAATGGTAATAAAAATCCTATTTATATGTTTATTTTTGGTAGTAAAAAGATAACATTATATGATTATTAATAGTAGTAAATTATCATATTTATATGGTTATTAATGGTAGTAAAAAATACATATGTATCTGATTATTAATGGTAATAAAACAATTATATTAATATGATTATTAATGGTAATAAAAAGTCATATTTATATGATTATTAATAGTAGTAACAAATCATATTCTTATGATTATTGATGGTAGTAAAGTCATATTTATATGATTATTAATAGTAGTAAAAATTCATATTTTCATGATTATGATTGGTAGTAAAAATCGTATTTAGATGATTATTAATAGTAGTAATTAATCATATGAATATGATTATTGGTAGTAATAAAAAAGTCATATTCATATGATTATTAATGGTAGTAAAAAATTATATATATATATATATATATATATATATATATATATATATATTAGGGCTGGGCAACGATTAAATATTTTAATCGAAGTTAATCTCACTTTTTCTCTGATTAATCGCGATTAACTGCATTGTATACGCAAAGCCCAATAATGAATTCAAAAGTAGTGTGTAGTGCACCTTTATTGGAATATTCTCCCACATGAACAAAAGCGCCAAAACATTTGTTGCGCAAACACAATTTAAATCAGTCCTTGTTAAACAGTAGCAGTTAAATAGCATATTTTATGAAAATCAACTCAAAAAATGTAAATACAAACATTTAAGCTTATTTCCACTGCCAGGGTATTTAAGTTATCCTGTTTGTTATGGAAAATAAATATAATCTACATACAAACCTCTGAGCCACAATCATAACATCTGAACAGGCAATTTCTGAAGTAACAGCAGAAAACATTTTTTTTTTTATCAGGGATCTTATGTTTAAAAAACCTATATTACAGGTAGTGGGTTGTTTTAGGGAATTTTTGATTAAATTATCCGTAGTAGCAATATTAATAATGTTGTGTTTATTATGCGTAGTGCACTTAAAATAATTATGACCATATGTAGGAATTGATATGATGGGAATTTTCCGATTGTTTGCTTGGTGCTTTGATAAACTGAACGCATCATATACATGGTGCTATATTGTGATGTTATGAGCCAGGGAAAAAAAGAACTACCCTACCCAGCATGCAACAGGAGTGACGAGCATGCGCGGTAGCCCGGTATAGGTTGTGTGTCGCCATGACGGCATCTTGTATGTTGTGATATGCACGCTCTAAAAGTAAACGTTAAGAACTCAGCCAACACGCCTCGTCTGCATTATTCATAAATAGACAGACAACACATATACTCCGCTGCTTCACAGGCCGCTGGATGTAGCCGGCAAAGTATTCCCATGCTAGCTAGCCGGTCTAGCAAGCACGCGTCATTCAGTCCAAAACGGCTCGATCTATCCACATCCAGAATTGTCTGGCGGTCGTAAGTGATCCCGGAGTCACCACGCTGTAAGCCAGCCATGAAATTTGCAGAATTGTCCGGTATTTTTTCCAAATGTTCCATCTTTACCAACAGCCCCTCCACCCCAAAGCCCGTCCGGGCGCTGCCGTCTTTATAAGAAAAGGGACGGCGTGGCGCAGTGGGAGAGTGACCGTGCGCAACCCGAGGGACACTGGTTCAAATCCCACCTAGAACCAACCTCGTCACGTCCGTTGTGTCCTGAGCAAGACACTTCACCCTTGCTCCTGATGGTTGCTGGTTGGCGCCTTGCATGGCAGCTCCCTCCATCAGTGTGTGAATGTGTGTGTGAATGGGTGAATGTGGAAGTAGTGTCAAAGCGCTTTGAGTACCTTGAAGGTAGAAAAGCGCCACGCCGTCCCTAAGTAAATATATATATATATATATATATATTTATATGATTATTGATTATTAATTATTAATGGTAATAAAAATAAGTCCTATTTATATGATTATTAACAGTACTAAAAAAGGTCATACTTACAGTATATGATTAATAATGGTAGTAAAAAAATCATATTTATATGATTATGAATGGTCATAAAAATCATATTTATATGATTATTAATAGTAGTAATAAATCATATTTATATAATAATAATGGCTGTAAAAACCTATTTATATGATTATTAATTGCCATAAAAAATCATATTTATATGATTATTAAGAGTAGTAATACATCATATTTATATAATAATAATGGCTGTAAAAACTATTTATATGATTATTAATTGCCATAAAAATCATATTTATATGATTATTAATGATAGTTAAAAGTCATATTTATATAAATATTAATATTAGAACAGTGCTGTCACCGACCTCAGTGGGCCAATCCCCTTCAGATGAAATATGATGGAGGATATTTTAGTCAGATCTGATGAGTCACCTTGAAAGTATGCAAAACTAAACGATGTTGCCGTGGCAACGCCGTTGCATGAACGATGACACGTTAAGATGGATAAAAGAGGGAATTCCAAAAAAGGTGCTGATTATATGTTCACCTGCCAGGTGCAATAAGAGAGCTTTTATTTTGGTAATCATTCAAGCATGAATATTGTCTTTTCAAGCAAACTACAAAAGAAGAATCGTCCAAAACAAAACTGAGTGTGAACATGTTTGAAAGGGCAGAGTTGTTCATGAAGCTCTCGTGGGTGTGCCTAATGTTGTGGTCGAATGGTGTGGATGACAGAGGATGTTCTTCCAGAAAGTTCCATATTCATATTGAAGAAATGATCCATCCTTGTAAAAATGCATGTTTGCTGAATACACTTCTGCATGGGGAATGGTGCTACTTGTTTGGCTCATGTTTGAGAAGAATCTCAGTTGCGTGGTTTGCAGCGTCGACGTTGTTCTGGCACACAGAAGAGATTCTTCAGCCAGGAGAGTGCATGGTATGCTGCTGGCTTGCCATGTCTGGCGCCACTCACCAGGGAATAGGTCGGCCATCATGACAGGCGAGCGCAGCGCGGTGACCACGTGACACAAACATAACAAGGTGTGTCACTGCTCAGGTGCAGCATATCATGCATGGTCTTAACTCTGACAGCAACACCAACGCAATACTTTGATCTGCTTCCTCTTCGGCTTTATCATGTGACACCAGCACACTTACACTATCTATCTATCTATACATATATATATATATATATATATGTATATATATATATATTTATATATATATATATATATATATATATAGACTCCGTCTCCATATGAGTTGGGAAATTGTGTTAGATGTAAATATAAATGGAATACAATGATTTGCAAATCATTTTCAACCCATATTCAGTTGAATATGCTACAAAGACAACATATTTGATGTTCAAACTGATAAACATTTTCTTTTTTGCAAATAATCATTAACTTTAGAATTTGATGCCAGCAACACGTGACAAAAAAGTTGGAAATGGAGGCAATAAATACTGATAAAGTTAAGGAATGCTCATCAAACACTTATATGGAACATCCCACAGGTGTGCAGGCTAATTGGAAACAGGTGGGTGCCATGATTGGGTATAAAAGCAGCTTCCATGAAATGCTAAGTAATTCCCAAACAAGGATGGGGTGAGGGTCACCACTTTGTAAGCAAATTTTCGAACAGTTTTAGAACAATATTTCTCAACGAGCTATTGCAAGGAATTTAGGGATTTTACCATCTACGGTCCATAAAATCTTCAAAAAGTTCAGAGAATCTGGAGAAATCACTGCACGTAAGCGATGATATTACGAAGTTTTGATCCCTCAGGCGGTACTGCATCAAAAACAGACATCAGTGTGTAAAGGATATCACCACATCGGCTTGGAAACACTTCATAAAACCACTGTCAGTAACTACAGTTGGTCGCTACATCTGTAAGTGCAAGTTAAAACTCTACTATGCCAAGCCAAACCCATTTATCAACAATATCCTGAAACGCCGCCGGCTTCGCTGGGCTCATCTAAGATGGATTGATGCAAAGTGGAAAAGTGTACTGTGGTCTGACGAGTCCACATTTCAAATTATATTTGGAAACTGTGGACGTGGTGTCCTCTGGAACAAAGAGGAAAATAACCATGCAAATTGTTTTAGGCGCAAATTTCAAACGCCAGCATCTTTGATGGTATGGGAGTGTATTAGTGCCCAAGGCATGTGTAACTTACACATCTGTGAAGGCACCATTAATGCTGAAAGGTCCATACAGGTTTTGGAGCACAATATGTTGTCATCCAAGCAACGTTATCATGGACGCCCCTGCTTATTTCAGCAATACAATGCCAAGCCACGTGTTACAACAGCGTGGCTTCGTAGTAAAAGAGTGCGGGTAGTTTCCTGGCCCGCCTGCAGTCCAGACCTGTCTCCCATCGAAAATGTGTGGCGCATTATGAAGCGTGAAATACGACAGCGGAGACCCCGGACTGTTGTACGACTGAAGCTCTACATAAAACAAGAATGGGAAAAAATTCCACTTTCAAAGCTTCAACAATTACTTTCCTCAGTTCCCAAACGTTTTTTGAGTGTTGTTAAAAGAAAAGGTGATGTAACACAGTGGTGAACATGCCCTTTCCCAACTACTTTGGCACGTGTTGCAGTCATGAAATTCTAAGTTAATTATTATTTGCACAAAAAAAAAAGTTTATGAGTCTGAACATCAAATATGTTGTCTTTGTAGTGCATTCAACTGAATATGGGTTGAAAAGTATTTGCAAATCATTGTATTCCGTTTATATTTACATCTAACACAATTTCCCAACTCTTTTGGACATGGGGTTTGTAGATTGGTAGATAGATAGATAGATAGATAAATAGATCTTGTTGTAGCATAACTAGTGTATAAGAGGTTAAACACAATTTCAGTATCCCTGAAAAACAAACCAAAGAGGCGGATGTTGTTGATTTGTAAGACCATGCCATAAAAACAGCGTACTCCGCTTGCACGAGTGCTGCCGTGTGGATGTTTGTCGGCCAGTCTTGTTGTTGTGCTCGGTGTTGTTTTCAAATGTCCTGCCGACACTTCATCTCCGCCCCCTTTTTGCGTACGTGGGATGCAGATGAGTAAAGCCAGGCTCAGGTTGCACATATGTGCTAAACACCAAACATAAACAACACCTTTTGAATGAATTGATGTCGCACACATTGTAACTCATGACTTGTTGCAGCAGTCACACACACTCATGAATATTCATGTGGCCTGATCACAACATTACTCACCGCTGCAAAACTATTTTTATGGCAATAGTATTTTCTTTCTCTGTGACTCACATATCCAGTTACAAAAACAAGTGTTCAAGGCTTGTGGCTTTAAGACAGTGCATGGTATGCTGCTTTTTGCTTTAAGACAGTGCATGGTATGCTGCTTTTTGCTTTAAGACCGTGCATAATATGCTGCTTGTTGCTTTAAGACAGTGCATGGTATGCTGCTTTTTGCTTTAAGACAGTGCATGGTATGCTGCTTTTTGCTTTAAGACAGTGCATGGTATGCTGCTTGTTGCTTTAAGACAGTGCATGGTATGCTGCTTTTTGCTTTAAGACCGTGCATGGTATACTGCTTGTGGCTTTAAGACAGTGCATGGTATGCTGCTTGTTGCTTTAAGACAGTGCATAGTATGCTGCTTGTTGCTTTAAGACAGTGCATGGTATGCTGCTTTTTGCTTTAAGACCGTGCATGGTATACTGATTGTGGCTTTAAGACAGTGCATGGTATGCTGCTTGTGGCTTTAAGACAGTGCATAGTATGCTGCTTGTTGCTTTAAGACAGTGCATGGTATACTGATTGTGGCTTTAAGACAGTGCATGGTATGCTGCTTGTGGCTTTAAGACAGTGCATAGTATGCTGCTTGTTGCTTTAAGACAGTGCATGGTATACTGATTGTGGCTTTAAGACAGTGCATGGTATGCTGCTTGTGGCTTTAAGACAGTGCATAGTATGCTGCTTGTTGCTTTAAGACAGTGCATAGTATGCTGCTTGTTGCTTTAAGACAGTGCATGGTATGCTGCTTGTTGCTTTAAGACAGTGCATAGTATGCTGCTTGTGACAGTGCATGGTATGCTGCTTGTTGCTTTAAGACAGTGCATGGTCTGCTGCTTGTTGCTTTAAGACAGTGCATGGTATGCTGCTTTTTGCTTTAAGACCGTGCATAGTATGCTGCTTGTTGCTTTAAGACAGTGCATGGTATGCTGCTTTTTGCTTTAAGACCGTGCATAGTATGCTGCTTGTTGCTTTAAGACAGTGCATGGTATGCTGCTTTTTGCTTTAAGACCGTGCATAGTATGCTGCTTGTTGCTTTAAGACAGTGCATGGTATGCTGCTTGTTGCTTTAAGACAGTGCATAGTATGCTGCTTGTTGCTTTAAGACAGTGCATGGTATGCTGCTTGTTGCTTTAAGACAGTGCATAGTATGCTGCTTGTGACAGTGCATGGTATGCTGCTTGTTGCTTTAAGACAGTGCATAGTATGCTGCTTGTGACAGTGCATGGTATGCTGCTTGTGGCTTTAAGACAGTGCATAGTATGCTGCTTGTTGCTTTAAGACAGTGCATGGTATGCTGCTTGTTGCTTTAAGACAGTGCATAGTATGCTGCTTGTTGCTTTAAGACAGTGCATGGTATGCTCCTTGTTGCTTTAAGACAGTGCATAGTATGCTGCTTGTGACAGTGCATGGTATGCTGCTTGTTGCTTTAAGACAGTGCATAGTATGCTGCTTGTGACAGTGCATGGTATGCTGCTTGTTGCTTTAAGACAGTGCATAGTATGCTCCTTGTGACAGTGCATGGTATGCTGCTTGTGGCTTTAAGACAGTGCATAGTATGCTGCTTGTTGCTTTAAGACAGTGCATGGTATGCTGCTTGTTGCTTTAAGACAGTGCATATTATGCTGCTTGTGACAGTGCATGGTATGCTGCTTGTTGCTTTAAGACAGTGCATGGTCTGCTGCTTGTTGCTTTAAGACAGTGCATGGTATGCTGCTTTTTGCTTTAAGACCGTGCATAGTATGCTGCTTGTTGCTTTAAGACAGTGCATAGTATGCTGCTTGTTGCTTTAAGACAGTGCATGGTATGCTGCTTGTTGCTTTAAGACAGTGCATAGTATGCTGCTTGTTGCTTTAAGACAGTGCATGGTATGCTGCTTGTTGCTTTAAGACAGTGCATAGTATGCTTCTTGTGACAGTGCATGGTATGCTGCTTGTTGCTTTAAGACAGTGCATGGTATGCTGCTTTTTGCTTTAAGACAGTGCATGGTATGCTGCTTGTGGCTTTAAGACAGTGCATGGTATGCTGCTTGCTGCTCTGTCTGTCAACTTGCTTTTGAAAGACACTTTCAGTGTTAGCACGGAAATTTGCTTTTTTCATTTAAGACAGTGCACTGCTGCTTGCTTCTATGCCTTTGACTTTGCACTTGCTTTTTAAAGACGCTTTCATTGTTAGGGCAGAAATGGTAAGACAGAAGTGAGCTTTTTTTTCTAATTTAAGACAGTGCATGGCATGCTGCTTGCCGCTATGCCTTCGACTTTGCACTTGCTTTTTAAACACTTTCATTGTGAGGGCAGCAATGAGACAGAAAAACGGAAATGATAAGACAGAAATCCATCCATCCATCCATTTTTCTACCGCTTATTCCTTTTCGGGGTCGCGGGGGGTGCTGGCGCCTATCTCAGCTACAATCGGGCGGAAGCCGGGGTACACCCTGGACAAGTCGCCACCTCATCGCAGGGCCAACACAGATAGACAGACAACATTCACACTCACATTCACACACTAGGGCCAATTTAGTGTTGCCAATCAACCTATCCCCAGGTGCATGTCTTTGGAAGTGGGAGGAAGCCGGAGTACCCGGAGGGAACCCACGCATTCACGGGGAGAACATGCAAACTCCACACAGAAAGATCCCGAGCCTGGATTTGAACCCAGGACTGCAGGACCTTCGTATTGTGAGGCAGACGCACTAACCCCTCTGCCAACGTGAAGCCTAAGACAGAAATGTTAATTTTTTCATTTAAGACAGTGCATGGCATGCTGCTTGCTGATTCCTGTGACCTCGTGTTTTGTGCATGAAAACATCGGATTGAACAAAAGAATCGGACATGGCTTGACACATCTTAGCATCTGCTTGGTTACACGAAATAAAATCATTTGTGTCGTGTTTTATTGTCCGAGGTGGCAGGAAGTGATTTCTTGGGGTCGTTGCCAATAAAACTCATAATTTTTTATAGTAAAGTTAGCTCCAATCTTTATGTATTTTGTTTTTTTTAAGGTTTTACTATTTCCATTGGTGATAAATCACAAATTCAGCTAATCCTAAAAATGTTACTCCAACGTGAAGATGTGTTAAGATGTGAAAAGTTGGACTGAACAACTTGTTGAGTTGACGCGAGGATGCCATGTGCTCGACTGCAGCGTGACTTCATCAGCTGACCTCCAATTAGCTGCCGCCAGTCGGCCCGGTTGCCATGGTGATGCCTGATGTTTACACTGTATCTTCATGTCTAATGTTTATCAATAATGTTTTCCAGTATGATTTATTAACACTGTATCATTGTGGAAATTAGCACATAACAATACACGTACATGAGCAAAAAAACAGATCTAAATCTACCATTTTTAAATAATTCAATGATAATTCGACTTAATTTAGTTTTCTGTTATGCAATTAAATTTTCTTTAGGTGGGAGAATATTCTGAGCCAACAAAACCGGATTGATTGAATAAAAAAAAATGTCATTGTAACATGAAATTAATATTATAATTACTGTGACAAGAAATATATTAAATTATTGTAACATTAATTCATTTGAACATAAACTTATTATTATTACTGTAACAATAACTACATAATATTATTGTAACAATAATTAATTGTAACATAAAATGAATATGATCATGTGAACATGAAATATAAATTACTTTTTGTAACATGAAATAAATATTATTAATAACGTGAAATAAATATTATTTTGTAACTTAAAACAGATTTTGTTATTATAACATGAAATAAATATTATTATTGTAACAAGAAATAAATATTGTTATCATCACATGAAATAAGTATTATTATTGTAACGGGAATTATGTATTGTTATTATGACATGAAATAAATATTATTATTATAACATGAAATAAATATTATTTTTGTAACGTGAAATAAATATTACTGTAACGTGAAATAAATATTATTATTATAACATGAAATAAATACTATTATTGTAACGTGAAATAAATATTATTATTATAACATGAAATAAATATTATTATTGTAACCTGAAATAAATATTATTATTATAACATGAAATAAATATTATTATTATAACATGAAATAAAAATGTTTGTTACATGAAATAAATATTATTATTGTAACGGGAAATAAATATTATTATTGTAACATTAAATAGATATTATTATTATAATGTGAAATAAATATTATTATTGTAAAGTGAAATAAGTCTTATTATTATAATGTGAAATAAATATTTATATTGTAACATGAAATAAGTATTATTATTATAATCTGAAATAAATATTATTGTAGCCTGATAAAAGTATTATTATTATAACATGAAATAAATATTATTATTGTAATGTGAAATAATTATTATTATAACATTAAATACATATTATTATTTTAATGTGAAATAAATATTATTATTATAACATGAAATAAATATTATTACTGTAATGTGAAATAATTATTATTATAACATTAAATAAACATTATTATTGTAACGTGAAATAAATATTATTATTGTAACGTGAAATAGAAATACTTTATATATGGACACATGACATACATATTATTATTCAAAAATGAAATAACATTATTATTGAAACATGAAATACATATTATTTTTTAACATGAAATAAATATTGTTATTGTAACATGAAAAAAATATAATTATGAGACATAGTATACATATTATTATTGTAAAATTAATTTCATTACTTTAACATTAAATATGTATTATTATAACATTAAATAATTATTATTTTTGTAATATTATTAGAGTAACAATATTATTTTTTTTAACATGAAATTAAATATATTAATCAAAAAAATCAAGGGAACATGACATAAATATTACTATTTAAACATTAAATGAGTATTATTATTGTGATGTGAAATAAATATTATTATTGGAACATGAAATAACGATAATAATAATTATTATTATTGCAACATACATTCATATTATTGTAACATGAAATAAACATTATTATTTGAAAATTAAATAAACTTTACTTGAACATAAAATAAATATCATTATTTGAACATTAAATAAACTGTATTAGAACATGAAATAAACTTTATTTGAAGATGAAACAAATTGTATTATTTGAACATTAAATAATAATAATTATTTGAACATTAAAACATTATTATTGGAACATAAAATACATATTATTATTTGAACATTAAAAAAAATATTGGAACATTAAGTAAACATTATTTGAACATTAAATAAATATTATTTGAACATGAAATAAATATTATTATTTGAACATGAAATAATTATTACTGGAACATGAAGTACTATTATTGAAACATGAAGTAGTATTACTTGAAGATTAAGTATTATTATTAGAAGATGACATACATATGGATATTTCTCTTATCACTAGGAAGGTTCTGCCAACTCTTCTTTTTACACTTGAATTGAAGAAATTAAAAGTTGTGCTTTTCTCAAAGTTCAAAAAGGTTTGATCGATGTCCTGACGTAACCTCTCTCTCACACGCACGCATACACGCACGCACACACACACACACACACACACACACACACACACACACATGCGCGCGCGCACACACACACACGCACATGCACACGCACATGCACATACGCACGCACGCACGCTGCTTCATCTGGTGTGATTGATGCGTCCTGGAAGCAACTTGACTCAGCAGACTTCAGTTTCCAGGTTGGTTAAATTCCACATTCATCTTTTGCTCCAAGCTCTTTTTGTCCTGAAATACTTTCTCTACCACCTCTTATCACCTCATGCACTACAATATGTACACACGCTACTTAGTCTACCTGTACACACGCTATTTAGTGTACATTACACACGCTATTTCATGTGCGTATACACACCTTATTTAATGAGGGGCCAATACGGACATTAGTCAGAATGAACTCTTACATACACTACTGAAATGTTTTTCTCTCATACATACGACTAAAACCTTCTCATACACACTAGTGAAATCCTCTCATTCGCATTACTAAAACGTTCTCATACACACTACTGAAATCCTCTCATACACATGACTGAAACGTTCTCATACACACTACTGAAATCCACTCATACACATTACTTAAATCCTCTCATACGCATTACTAAATCGTTCTCATACAAACTACTGAAACATTCTCATACACACTACTGACATCATCTCATACACTACTGAAATACTTTCATGCACACTACTGAAATACTCTCATGCACACTACTGAAATACTCTAATACACACTAGAAATCCTCTCACACACTACTGATTTCCTCTCATACACTACTAAAATCCTCTCATACACAATACTGAAATATTGTCATACACACTACTGAAATACTCTCTAACACACCACTGAAATCCTCTCACACACTACTGACTTCCTCTAAGACACAATACTGAAATCCAATCATAGACATTACTGAAATACTCTCATACACATTACTAAATCGTTCTAATGCAAACTACTGAAACGTACTCATACACACGACTGAAATCCTATCACACACTACTGAAATACTTCCATACACACTACTGAAATACTCTAATACACACTACAGAAATACTCTCATACACTACTGAAGTCCTCTCATACACTACTGATTTACTCTCATACACATTACTGAAATCCTCTCATACACAATACTGAAATATTCTCATACACACTACTGAAATACTCTGATGCACACTACTGAAATACTCTCATACACAATACTGAAATATTCTCATACACACTACTGAAATACTCTGATGCACACTACTGAAATACTCTCATACACACTACTGAAATCCCCTCACACACTACTGACTTCCTCTTATACACACTACTGAAATCCACTCGTACACATTACTGAAATCCTCACATACGCATCACTAAATCGTTCTCATACAAACTACTGAAATGTTCTCATACACACAACTGACATCATCTCATACACTACTGAAACACTCTCATACACACAACTGAAATCCCATCACACACTACTGAAATACTCTCATGCACACTACTGAAATACTCTAATACACACTACAGAAATACTCTCATACACTACTGAAGTCCTCTCATACACTACTGATTTACTCTCATACACATTACTGAAATCCTCTCATACACAATACTGAAATATTCTCATACACACTACTGAAATACTCTGATGCACACTACTGAAATACTCTCAAACACACTACTGAAATCCTCTCACACACTACTGACTTCTTCTTATACACACTACTGAAATCCTCTCATTCACACTACTGAAATATTCTCATACACTACTGACCCAGTCCCCCTCCCTTGTTTAAAGAAGTCTGGGACTCTATTGGCTTGTCTGTTAGGGACATCATCAACAGCAGCTTGATTTCTGGCAGTGTGCTCTCTTTTTGTAAAGAAGCTGTTGTTGAGCCTTTGATAAAAAAAAAAAAACAGGTCTTGATCCTCCAAGTTTCTCAAATTATCGGCCCATTTCTAAATTACATTTTCTGTCAAACATTTTGAAGAAATGTGTTTTGGTGCAACTGCAGCCTTTTTTAGATGAGAATGGCACTTTAGATCCATTTCAGTCTGGATACAAAGCTTTGCACAGTACTGAATCTGCACTTTTAAAGGTTTTAATGATTTTCTTTTACTGTCTGATTCTGGCACCTCTGCCATTTCAGTACTTTTTGATCTTACAGCTGCCATTGACACAGTCAACCACACAATTCTTTTAGAGCGCCTGAGTGACTGTGTGGGCATTAGGGGGACTGCATTAGAGTGGTTCAGATCATACCTGTCAGAAAGGTCCTTCTCTGTCAGGTTGGGGGATGCCACCTCTTCTTCTGCTCCGCTTTACTGTGGTGTCCCTCAGGGATCTATTCTAGGCCCCATCCTGTTCGCTCTTTATCTCCTCCCTCTTGGAGAGATTTTTAGGAGTGGAGTGTCTTATCACTTTTATGCGGACGACTGACAAATTTATATGGATATCCAAGATGGCGGCGCCCGGACGGGCTGCGCACTCCAGGAGCTCCTGCTAAAGATGGAACATTTGGCAGAAATACCGGACAATTCCACAAACTTAATGGCTGGCTCACATCGTGGTCACTCCGTGATCACGTACGACCGCCAGACACTTCTGGATGTGGACACATCGGGCCGTTTTGGACCGATAGACACTTGCGTGCTAGACTTGCTAACTAGCACGGGAATACATCGGCGGCTACATCCAGCGGCCTGTGAAGCAGGGGAGTCTAGTAGCAGCGGGGGCCGTCTACGGAGCAGACGCCAGCGGTGTGATCGGAAACGCGGATGCCGAGCGGGGCTAAAAACAAAGCAGAAGGCTAATCCCCACAGAACACCACTTTCCTCCATCCCGAAGACGGATTTAGATGGAAAATGCGAGACTACTGGTCTGGGTAAGGAGTCAGTTAAATTAGAACAAGTTTTTTCTGCTTTGAGTGTTTCAGAGTTGGACATGTGTTCTACTGAGGTGGCTAACTATGATGCGTGCAGTTTATCAAAGCAACAAACAAACAATCGGAAAATCCCCGTTACTGAGGTGGCTAACCATGATGCGTGCAGTTTATCAAAACAACAATCAAACAATCGGAAAATTCCTGTCGTATCAATTCCTAGATATGGTCGTAACTATACTAAATGCACTGGGTGTAATAAACACAACATTATTAATATTGCTACTACGGATAATTTGATCAAAAACTCCCTAAAACAGCCCACTACCTATAATATAGGTTTTTTAAACATAAGATCATTGTCTCCTAAAACGTTGTTAGTTAATGATATTATCAGAGACAACAATCTTAACGTCATCGGTCTCAGCGAAACCTGGCTTAAACCAAACGACTTTTTTGCGCTAAATGAGGCATGTCCTCCTAACTTTACACATGCGCATATTGCCCGTCCGCTCAAAAGGGGTGGGGGGGTTGCACTAATATACAACGAAAACTTTAACCTTAGTCCTAACATAAATAATAAATATAAATCGTTTGAGGTGCTTACTATGAGGTCTGTCACACCGCTGCCTCTACACCTGGCTGTTATCTACCGCCCCCCAGGGCCCTATTCGGACTTTATTAATGAATTCTCAGAGTTCGTTGCTGATCTAGTGACACACGCCGATAATATAATCATAATGGGGGACTTTAATATCCATATGAATACCCCATCGGACCCACCGTGCGTAGCGCTCCAGACTGTAATTGATAGCTGTGGTCTCACACAAATAATAAATGAACCCACGCATCGCAACGGTAATACGATAGACCTAGTGCTTGTCAGGGGCATCAACGTTTCCAAAGTTACGATACTCCCGTATACTAAAGTATTGTCTGATCATTACCTTATAAAATTCGAGGTTCAGACGCATGTTCGTCAAACTAATAATAATAATAACTGCTATAGCAGCCGCAACATTAATACAGCCACAACGACAACTCTTGCTGACCTACTGCCCTCGGTAATGGCACCATTCCCAAAGTATGTGGGCTCTATTGATAACCTCACTAACAACTTTAATGACGCCCTGCGCGAAACCATTGATAACATAGCACCGCTAAAGTTAAAAAAGGCTCCAAAAAAGCGCACCCCGTGGTTTACAGAAGACACTAGAGCTCAGAAATTATTATGTAGAAAGCTGGAACGCAAATGGCGCACGACTAAACTTGAGGTGCACCATCAAGCATGGAGTGATGGTTTAATAACTTATAAACGCATGCTTACCTTAGCTAAAGCTAAATATTACTCAAATCTCATCCACCGTAATAAAAACGATCCTAAATTTTTGTTTAGTACGGTAGCATCGCTAACCCAACAAGGGACTCCTTCCAGTAGCTCCACCCACTCAGCTGATGACTTTATGCAATTCTTTAGTAAGAAAATTGAAGTCATTAGAAAGGAGATTAAAGACAATGCGTCCCAGCTACAACGGGGTTCTATTAACACTGACACGATTGTATATACGGCGGATACTGCCCTCCAAAATACTTTCTCTCGTTTTGAGGAAATAACATTAGAGGAATTGTTACAACGTGTAAATGGAATAAAACAGACAACATGTTTACTTGACCCTCTTCCTGGGAAACTGATCAAGGAGCTCTTTGTATTATTAGGTCCATCAGTGCTAAATATTATAAACTTATCACTCTCCTCGGGCACTGTTCCCCTAGCATTCAAAAAAGCGGTTATTCATCCTCTTCTTAAAAGACCTAACCTCGATCCTGACCTCATGGTAAACTACCGACCGGTGTCTCACCTTCCCTTTATTTCAAAAATCCTTGAAAAAATTGTTGCGGAGCAGTTAAATGAACACTTAGCATCTAACAATCTATGTGAAACCTTTCAATCCGGTTTCAGGGCAAATCACTCCACGGAGACAGCCCTCGCAAAAATGACTAATGATCTATTGCTAACGATGGATTCTGATGCGTCATCTATGTTGCTGCTCCTCGATCTTAGCGCTGCTTTCGATACCGTCGATCATAATATTTTATTAGAACGTATCAAAACACGAATTGGTATGTCAGACTTAGCCCTGTCTTGGTTTAACTCTTATCTTACTGATAGGATGCAGTGTGTCTCCCATAACAATGTGACCTCGGACTACGTTAAGGTAACGTGTGGAGTTCCCCAGGGTTCGGTCCTTGGCCCTGCACTCTTCAGCATCTACATGCTGCCGCTAGGTGACATCATACGCAAATACGGTATTAGCTTTCACTGTTATGCTGATGACACCCAACTCTACATGCCCCTAAAGCTGACCAACACGCCGGATTGTAGTCAGCTGGAGGCGTGTCTTAATGAAATTAAACAATGGATGTCCGCTAACTTTTTGCAACTCAACGCCAAAAAAACGGAAATGCTGATTATCGGTCCTGCTAGACACCGAACTCTATTTAATAATACAACTCTAACATTTGACAACCAAACAATTAAACAAGGCGACACGGTAAAGAATCTGGGTGTTATCTTCGACCCAACTCTCTCCTTTGAGGCACACATTAAAAGCGTTACTAAAACGGCCTTCTTTCATCTCCGTAATATCGCTAAAATTCGCTCCATTCTGTCCACTAAAGACGCTGAGATCATTATCCATGCGTTTGTTACGTCTCGCCTCGACTACTGTAACGTATTATTTTCGGGTCTCCCCATGTCTAGCATTAAAAGATTACAGTTGGTACAAAATGCGGCTGCTAGACTTTTGACAAGAACAAGAAAGTTTGATCACATTACGCCTGTACTGGCTCACCTGCACTGGCTTCCTGTGCACTTAAGATGTGACTTTAAGGTTTTACTACTTACGTATAAAATACTACACGGTCTAGCTACATCTTATATTGCCGATTGTATTGTACCATATGTCCCGGCAAGAAATCTGCGTTCAAAGGACTCCGGCTTATTAGTGATTCCCAAAGCCCAAAAAAAGTCTGCGGGCTATAGAGCATTTTCCGTTCGGGCTCCAGTACTCTGGAATGCCCTCCCGGTAACAGTTCGCGATGCCACCTCAGTAGAAGCATTTAAGTCTCACCTTAAAACTCATTTGTATACTCTAGCCTTTAAATAGACTCCCTTTTTAGACCAGTTGATCTGCCGTTTCTTTTCTTTTTCTTCTATGTCCCACTCTCCCGTGTGGAGGGGGTCCGGTCCGATCCGGTGGCCATGTACTGCTCGCCTGTGTATCGGCTGGGGACATCTCTGCGCTGCTGGTCCGCCTACGCTTGGGATGGTTTCCTGCTGGCTCCGCTGTGAACGGGACTCTCGCTGCTGTGTCTTGGATCCTCTTTGGACTGGACTCTCGCGACTGTGTTGTATCCATTGTGGATTGAACTTTCACAGTATCATGTTAGACCCGCTCGACATCCATTGCTTTCCTCCTCTCTAAGGTTCTCATAGTCATCATTGTCACCGACGTCCCACTGGGTCATTATTGTCACCAATGTCCCACTGGGTGTGAGTTTTCCTACCGAGGATGTCGTGGTGGTTTGTGCAGCCCTTTGAGACACTAGTGATTTAGGGCTATATAAGTAAACATTGATTGATTGATTGATATGCCGATTTCAAAAGGCCACGGCCCCCTGAAACCCCTTCTCAAATGTTTATGCGACGTCTAGGCTTAGTTAGCCCAGAATGTTTTAATAATGAATGAGGGAAAAACTGAAATTTTAGTTTTCGGTCCAGCCCTCACTGACTTGGGACCATTGCAAAATTATTTGTGTCCCAAAGTCACCAGCCTTGTCGTCACTATAGACAGCGATTTTAAACTTGACAAACAAGTCAATGGCGTTTTAAAATCGTGTTTTTATCATCTTTGTAAAACCGTTTTTATCTTCTAACATTTTTGAACAAGTCGTGCATGCTTTTATTTCAAGTCGCCTGGACAACTGCAATGCACTTTATGGTGGCATTAGCCAAAAAGCTCTCTCCCGGTTGCAGTTAGTCCAGAATGCGGCAGCACAACTTTTAACAGGGGCCAGGAAACACGAGCATATAACCCCAATTCTTCAGAGTTTGCACTGGCTCCCTGTTCATTTTAGAATTGATTTTAAAATCTTGCTCTTTTTGTTTTAAGCTGTATATGGACTGGCACCTCATTATATCTCGGACCTCATCCAAATTTACAATCCTGCGCGTGCTCTGAGGTCCGAGAGCCAGCTCTAGCTCGTGGTGCCCAAGACCAGACTTAAAACTAGGGGAGACAGGGCCTTCTCTGTGGTCGGCCCTAAGCTCTGGAAACTCTGCCCCTCCATATTCGAACTGCTTCCACAGTGGAGTATTTTAAGTCTCGTCTTAAGACCCATTTTTATTCTCTGGCTTTTAACACTACGTGAGTTGTGTGGTCCTCTGTTGCCCTCTGTGTTTTAATATTTTGATTTCTATTTACTGTTTTAATTGGTTTCCATCCATCTTCTTCCGCTCATCCGAGGTCGGGTCGCGGAGGCAGCAGCCTAAGCAGGGATGCCCAGACTTCCCTCTCTCCAGCCACTTCGTCCAGCTCTTCCTGGGGGATCCCGAGGCGTTCCCAGGCCAGCCGAGAGACATAGTCTTCCCAACGTGTTCTGGGTCTTCCCCGTGGTCTCCTACCGGTTCGACATGCCCTAAACACCTCCTTAGGGAGGCGTTCGGGTAGCATCCTGACCAAATGCCCGAACCACCTCATCTGGCTCCTCTCGATGTGAAGGAGCAGCGGCTTTACTTTGAGCTCCTCCCGGATGACAGAGCTTCTCACCCTATCTCTAAGGGAGAGCCCCGCACCCCAGCTGAGGAAACTCATTTCGGCCGCTTGTACCCGTGATCTTATCCTTTCGGTCATGACCCAAAGCTCATGACCATAGGTGAGGATGGGAACGTAGATCGATCAGTAAAGTGAGAACTTTGCTTTCCGGCTCAGCTCCTTCTTCACCACAATAGATCGATACAGCGTCCGCATAACTGAAGACGCCACACCGATCCGCCTGTCGATCTCACGATCCACTCTTCCCTCACTCGTGAACAAGACTCCGAGGTACTTGAACTCCTCCACTTGAGGCAAGATCTCCTCCCCAACCCGGAGATGGCAATCCACCATTTTCCGGGCGAGAACCAAGGACTCGGACTTGGAGATGCTGATTCTCGCTTCACACTCGGCTGCGAACCGATCCAGTGAGAGCTGAAGATCTTGGCCAGGATGAAGCCATCAGGACCACATCATCTGCAAATAGCAGAGACCTAATCCTGCAGCCACCAAACCAGATACCCTCAACGTCCTGACTGAGCCTAAAAATTCTGTCCATAAAAGTTATGAACAGAATCGGTGACAAAGGGCAGCCTTGGCGGAGTCCAATTCTCACTGGAAATGTGACCGACTTACTGCCGGCAATGCGGATAAAGCTCTGACACTGATCATACAGGGAGAGGACCGCCACATTATGACAGTCCGTCACCCCGTACTATCTGAAAACTCCCCACAGGACTTCCCGGGGTACACGGTCGAATGCCTTCTCCAAGTCTACAAGGCACATGTAGACTGGTTGGGCAAAATCCCATGCACCCTGCCGAGAGTATAAAGGTGGTTCACAGTTCTACAACCAGGACGAAAACCACACTGTTCCTCCTGGATCCAAGGTTCGACTATCCGGTGTAGCCTCCTCTCCAATACACCTGAATAAACCTTACCGGGAAGGCTGAGGAGTGTGATCCCACGATAGTTGGAAAACACCCTCCGGTTCCCCTTCTTAAAGAGAGGAACCACCACCCCGGTCTGCCAATCCAGAGGTACCACCCCTGATGTCCACTCGATGATGCAGAGTCTTGTCAACCAAGACAGCCCCACAGCATCCAGAGCCTTAAGGAACTCTGGGTGGGTCTCATCCACCCCTGAGGCCTTGCTACCGAGGAGCTTTTTAACTCCCTCGGCAACCTCAGCCCTAGAAATAGGAGAGTCCACCACAGATGCCCCAGGCACTACTTCCTCATAGGAAGACGTGCTGGTAGGACTGAGGAGGTCTTCGAAGTATTCCCTCCACCGATCCACAACATCCGCAGTCAAGGTCAGCAGAACACCATCCCCACCATACACGGTGTTGATAGTGCACTGCTTCCCTTTACTGAGGCAACGGATAGTGGCCCAGAATCGCTTCGAAGCTGTCCGGAAGTCGTTTTCCACGGCTTCTCCGAACTCCTCCCATGTCCGAGTTTTTGCCTCCGCGACCGCTGAAGCCGCACACCGCTTGGCCTGTCGGTACCTGTCTGCTGCTTCCGGAGTCCTATTAGCCAAAAGAGCCCGATAGGACTCTTTCTTCAGCTTGACGGCATCCCTCACCGCTGGGTCCTAGGATTACCGCCACGACAGGCACCAACCATCTCGCGGACACAGCTCCAATCAGCCACCTCGACAATAGAGGTACGGAACATGGTCCACTTGGACTCAATGTCCAGCACCTCCCTCGTGACATGTTCAAAGTTCTTCCGGAGGTGGGAATTGAAACTCTCTCTGACAGGAGACTCTGCCAGACGTTCACAGCAAACCCTCACAATGCGTTTGGGCCTGCCAGGTCTGTCCGGCATCCTCCCCCACCAACGCAGCCAACTCACCACCAGGTGGTGATCGGGAGAAAGCTCCGCCCCTCTCTTCACCCGAGTGTCCAAAACATGAGACCGCAAATCCGATGACACAACTACAAAGTCGATCATGGAACTGCGGCCTAGGGTGTCTTGATGCCAAGTGCACATATGGACACCCTTATGTTTGAACATGGTGTTTGTTATGGACAATCTGTGACGAGCACAAAAGTCCAATAACAAAACACCACTCAGGTTCAGATACAGGCGGCCATTCTTACCAATCACGCCTCTCCAGGTTTCACTGTCGTTACCAACATGAGCGTTGAAGTCCCCCAGTAGAACGAGGGAATCACCCGGGGGAGCACTCTCGAGTACTCCCTCGAGTGAATCCAAAAAGGGTGGGTATTTTGAGCTGATGTTTGGTGCGTAAGCACAAACAACAGTCAGGACCGGTCCCCCCACCCGAAGGTGGAGGGAGGCTACCCTCTTGTCCACTGGGTTGATCTCCAACGTGCAGGCTTTGAGCAGGGGGGGCAAAAAGAATTGCCACCCCAGCCCGTCGCCTCTCACTGCCGGCAACGCCAGAGTGGAAGAGAGTCCAGCCCCTCTCAAGAGAACTGGTTCCAGAGCCCTTGCTGTGCGTCGAAGTGAGTCCGACTATATCCAGGCGTAATTTCTCCACTTCGCGCACAAGCTCAGGCTCCTTCCCCACCAGTGAGGTGACGTTCCACGTCCCAAGAGGTAGCTTTTTTAGCCGAGGATCGGACCGCCAAGTGCCCTGCTTCGGCTTCCGCCCAGTTCTCATCGCACCCGACCTCTATGGCCCCTGCTATGGGTGGTGAGCCCATTGGAGGGGGGACCCACGTTGCCTCCTCGGGCTGTGCCTGGCCGAGCCCCATGGGTACAGGCCCGGCCACCAGGCGCTTACCATCGTGCCCCAACTGCGGGCGTGGCTCCAGAGGGGGGCCCCGGTGAGCCGCATCCGGGCGAGGGAAATCTGGGTCCTTTGTTCGTGTTCTTCATAGAGCTCTTCGAGCTGCTCTTTTTCTGATCCCTATTTTAATTGGTTTCACCCCTAAAATAGTTTTTAATCATATTTATTTTTTATATTGTTTTTATATTTGTTTATTTTTATTTTTTGTTTTTATTCAGTCATTGGAGGAGCTCAGGATAGTATTTGAATTTTGTTTTTAATATTGTTGTGCAGCACTTTGGAAACCTTTTGTTGTTTAAATGTGCTATATAAATAAAGTGGATTGGATTGAAATACTCTCATGCACACTACTGAAATCCTCTCACACACTACTAATTTTCCTCTCATACACACAACGGAAATCTTCTCATACACACTACTGAAATATTCTCACACACACTATTCAAACCTTCTCAAACATACTAATGAAATTCTCTCATACACGCTATTGGTATCTTCTCATACACACTACTGAAATTCTCTCAGTCACGTTTCTGTTTTTTTCCCTCACTCATACACACATACTGAAATGTTCTTATAAACAATATTGCCTTTTTTTCTTTCATCCACACTACTGAAATGTTCTCATTCCCACTACTGAAATCTTCTCATTCCTATTACAGAAATCCTTTCATACACACTACTGAACTCCTCTTATACACACCACTGACTTTTTTTCTCCCTTCCACACTACTGAAATATTCTCACACATACTACTGAAAACCTCTCATACACACTACTGAAGTATTTTCATTAACGACTGAAATCCTCAAATACACAATGCTGATTTTTTTGTTGTTGTATATATTCAGTAGTGTATGAGAAAAAAAAAATCAGTAGTGCATATGACTACATTTCAGTCTTGTGTATGAGAGGATTTAAGTAATGTGTGTGAAAAGTAATTCTGAATAATGTTCCTAATGATGCCTTAAACTATTTAGTGTGCATGTACACGCGTTATTTAATGTGCATGTGCATGTTCAGCGAGAGCCCGATTTATTTAAGTTTTGCGTGTACTGAAACGTGTGCAAACCTGATAGCACAAGCAAAGCTGATCTATTAAACTTGCGAGTAGAGTGTTGTGTCTGCTTGGTGAGCAGAATAAGGCGTGCATTCTATTTAGCGTGTCTGTCTTCATGAATATGCAAAACATAGGCTGATCATCAAAACGGTCACAATGTTGGGAGAAGGAGATGTAAATATAATTATTTAGCACACGCAGTGTGATTTATCAACACTCATCAGCGTTTTGAGAGCACTATTTAGCATTTTATTGAAAAGAAGGACGTGCAAACTGACTGTTCGCTTTTCTCTTCGGCAACAACAACAACACTACTAATAATGACAGCCTTCATGAGAGACAAAAAAGACTAGTTTGGGACAAATGATGATTCAAAAAATTATGTTTTTGAGCCTGAATATACAGAGGATGATCGACAAGTTTTATTAGCTGTGTGTTGAATAGATGTAGTTTTTAATCAAACACTAAGCATCATGTAGCAGTATTGCTAAGTGCTAAAGAAGATATACAAACATAATAAAACAATTCCCTTACTGTACAATGTCTGTTCTCACTGGGATGTTAAATAATGGGATGTTTATATCTTCCGCTTTCCATCTATCCATCCATTTTCTACCGCTTGTCCCTCTCTGGGTCACGGGGGGTGTTGGAGCCTATCTCAGCTTAACATAAAAAATGAATCCTAAATCTCACAAAAGGTTAAAAAAAAAAGTTTCGCAACTAGCATTTTTCCGAGACTTTATCGCCAAGTTAGATCTCAAAGTTAACCAACTTGCTGGTTTATGTCCACAACCGGCAAGTTGGCATGATTAATCATAAAGAGTTAACTTTCACCAACTCAGACGCGATGCAGCAGCTCAATATGTCAATATAGCAGCATAAGCTAGTTAGCTCTCTGTGATCACTAAAAGTAGTTCCTTGACTTTAGCGCTTCTAACAACAAAATCGCTAATACTCGGTTAATATTCAGGTCACGGCATGTAAATGGAGTATTGTTGGCGCTTTTTGGATGTTTTTTTTCTTCTTAGAGGGCTTTGAAATAGTGTACTCCCGTTAGCCACCTCGTACTTGCCATATTTTACGATTTAGAATCCGCGAAATAACAAAAACATATGTGCTCTCGTCTTGCATAAGCACTGTAAATAATAGTCAAAATAAAAAATGCACAATTCCCAGTTAATTAATTAGAATAAGTGTTGAAAATAAATCAGTACAATTAATAGAAATACGTTTACATCAAATTATCCGAATGAACACGTTTTCACGGTGGAAATAAGAAAAAAGCTATGAACTGGATGACACCGACGTTCTCACGCTGTGTCCTGACTCGGCCTCCCTGGCGCTGGCAGCCAACATAAGGATCCTGTATGACCTGGCAGGCGGCCACGCCCGCATTCCTCTTTTATGTGCACACACACACACACACACACACACACACACACACACACACACACACACACACAGACACACACACACACACACACACACGCACACACACACACACACACACGCACACACACACGCACGAACACACACACACACACAGACCCTCTCTCCACCCTCAGACCAAAAACTTGGCCCACATTTGCGTCAAGTCTACGTTCTCGAAACACAGCGTCAACTTCTCCTTCCTTTTGGAGCGCCTCGTCACATTTAGGAGGCCTTCAAGATGCCAGATCGAGTCTGGTCTAGTCCAGGGTCCCCGGGGAAGGGGGGCGAGGGTGGGTGGGCGGTAGGTGGGGGGGAATCTAGTTCAAACCTATCTTTTACTCAGGAGTCAAAGTCGAGGTTAGCAGTCCGGGGTCATCGGGTTCGGAGTAATGTGGGGGCTGATGGGGGCGGGGG
>NC_084628.1:27052913-27057913 GCF_033978795.1 Nerophis ophidion | reverse complement strand
CAAAGAGTCATTTACAGATTTTTTATGACGAGGATTCATCCCGACTCGAGCAAATATATAATGATCATAATCATCGTATTCTGAAGGTGTCACATGGTACAAACGCTAAACCACTTTGGCGGTAAAAGGCGACGTGTGGCAGGCACCCCAGCCAAGAGAGCAGCCCCTTTAAGGCCTTGATGTGTTACTAAAACGTTTGCTTTTGTGCGGTTCTCGCTGGAATAACAACAACAGTTAGTGCCAAGCTAGCAATGACTTAGGTGGCTGCAAATGTACACGCTGGTCAGCATCCGCTTCCTCTACTCTGCACTTTGTTTTGTCCCACAAGAAGCTGCACGACTTCCACCAAGCGCTGCAGTTACAGTTTCCCGTTGGAACTGTAACTCCATGCAAGCCATCCGGTTGCATGGAGATGCCTAAAAAACGTCAGCTAACAAAAGAGCCAAATAAAAAAAATGAAAGAAATTTTCTATATATATTTATATATAATTTTCATCATAGGTACACTTCAACTGTGAGAGACAGAATGTGAAAAAAAATCAAGGAATTCACATTGTAGGAATTTTAAAGAATTTATTTGTAAATTATGGTGGAAAATAAGTATTTGGTCAACCATTCAAAGCTCTCAGGTGTGGTGTTCTTGGGATGCAACTCAGTATTCTTCTTCCTCCAAAGACGGCGAGTTGAGTTTATACCAAAAAGTTCTATTTTGGTTTCATCTGACCACATGACATTCTCCCAATCCTCTGCTGTATCATCCATGTATCCATTTTGGTCTAAACTCAACTCGTCGTGTTTGGAGGAAGAAGAATACTGAGTTGCATCCCAAGAACACCCAACCTACTGTGAAGCATGGGGGTAGAAACATCATGCTTTGGGGCTGTTTTTCTGCTAAGCGGACAGGGCGATTGATCCGTGTTAAGGAAAGAATGAATGGGGCCATGTATCGTGAGATTTTGAGCCAAAACCTCCTTCCATCAGTGAGAGCTTTGAATGGTTGACCAAATACTTATTTTCCATCATATTTTACAAATAAATTCTTTAAAATTCCTACAATGTGAATTCCTGGATTTTTTTTTCACATTCTGTCTCTCACAGTTGAAGTGTACCTATGACGAAAATTACAGACCTCTGTCATCATTTTAGGAGGGAGAACTTGCACAATCGGTGGCTGACTAAATACTTGTTTGCCCCACTGTGTGTATATATATATATATATATATATATATATATATATATAAACATATATATTTATATATATATATATATATATATATATATATTGGACTTGGGATGAATGAGTATCGGTAATCGGTTGTGAATCAATGTTTGTGTTTATAAAGTACACTTCATTTAGGTTATATTTGTTTAAGTACAGTTAATGTACTTACGTCACGGACTGTTTGTAAAGTATACTAAATATATTAATGTCAAGTAATGTCTGTAAATTACATTGAATTTAATATTGTTACAAACTGCTTGTAAAGTACACTTAATTTACTTATGTTAACTAATATGTTTGTAAAGTACACTTAAGTTACATTGGTAAGTAATATATATTTAAGTACACTTAATGTACTTATGTCACGTAATGTTTGTAAAGTATACTAAATGTATTAATGTCAAGTAATGTTAGTAAATTACATTGAATTTAATGTTACAAACTGTTTGTAAAGTACATTTAATTTATTTATGTTAACTAATATGTTTGTAAAGTACACTTAAGTTACTAAGGTTAAGTATATTCTTTGTATTGTTATTTACTAATGCTAAGTAAAATATATGTAAAGTAGACTTAATTGGCTAATGTTAAGTAAAATATTTGTAGACTTAATTTGCTAATATTAGGTGAAATATTTGTAAGCTACACTTAATTTACTTATTTTAACTAATGTCCTTGTAAAGAACACTGAATTTACTCATGTTAAGTGAAACATTTGTAAAGTACACTTAATTTACTAATATTAAGTAAAATGTTTGTCAAGTCCACCAAATTTACTCATGTTAGGTAAAATATCTGTAAAGTACACTTAATTTACTATTGTTAAGTAAAATAATTGTAAGCTACATATAATTACCTACTCTTAAGTAAAATATTTGTAAAGTATACTTAATTTACTGTTAGGTAAATGTTTGTAAAGTAGACATAATTAACTAATTTTAAGAAACATGCTTGTAAAGTACACCTAACTGACTAATGTGAAGTAAAATGTTTGTAAAGTCAACTTAATTTGCTAATATTAAGTAAAATATTTGTAAGCTACACTTAATCTACTTATGTTAACTAATGTATTTGTAAAAAACACTGAATTTACTTATGTTAAGTGAAATATTTGTAAAGTACACTTAATTTACCAATATTTGGTAAAATGTTTAAGTACACTGCTTTTACTCATGTTAAGTAAAATATCCGTAAAGTACACTGCTTTTACTCATGTTAAGTAAAGTATTTGTAAGCTACATTTAATTACCTACTGTTAAGTAAAATATTTGCAAAGTAGACTTAATTTACTGTTATATAAATGTTTGTAAAGTAAACTTAACACATTTTAAGAAATATGCTTTTAAAGTAGACCTAATTGACCAATGTTAAGTAAAATGTTTGTAAAGTAGACTTAATTTGCTGGTATTATGTAAAATATTTGTAAGCTACACTTAATTTACTTATGTAAACTTATGTATTTTTAAAGAACACTGAATTTACTCATGTTAAGTGAAATATTTGTAAAGTACACTGAATTTACAATTATTAGGTAGAATGTTTAAGTACACTGCATTTACTCATGTTAAGTAAAATATCCGTAAAGTACACCTATTTTACTATTGTTAAGTAAAATATTTTTAAGCTACATTTAATTAGCTACTGTTAAGTAAAATATTTGTAAAGTAGACTTTATTTACTAATGTTAGGTAAATGTAAAGTAGACCTAATTAACCAATTTTAAGAAACATTTTTGTAAAGTACACTTAATTAACAAATGTTAAGTATTTTTTGTAAAGTACACTTAATTTACTGTTAAGTAAAGTATTTGTAAAGTGGACTTAATTAAGAAGACTATGTAAGATGTTTGTAAAGTACACTTAATTGACTAATGTTAAGTAAACATGTGTAAAGTACAGTTATTTACTGATGTAAATTATTTGTTTACAACTAATGTAAGTAACATGTTTGTAAAGTACACTTAATTTACCGTTAAGTTAAATATTTGTAGACTAAATTGACCAATGTTAAGTAAACATTTGTAAAGTACACTTAATTACTAATGTTAAGTACAATGTTTGTAAAGTAGACTGAAATTACATATGTTAGATACATGTAAATGTACACTTATTTAACAAATTTTAAGTAAAATACTTGTAAAGTATGTTTAATTAACTAATGTTAAGGAAAATACTTGTAAAGTGGACTCAATTAACAAATGTTAAGTACAATGTTTGTAAACTAGACTTAATTTACTAATGTTAAGTAGAATGTTTGTAGTCTACTAATTTGAATTTAATTACCTAATGTTAAGTAAAATATTTGTAAAGTAGACTTAATTGACTAATGTTAAGTAAACATTTGCAAACTACACTTAATTTACTGTTAAGTAAAATATTTGTAAAGTAAACTTAAATAACTATTGTTAAGTAAACTATTTGAAAAGTAGACTTAATTTACTAATGTACAGTCAAATGTTTGTTTAGTGCACCTCATTAACTATTGTAAGTAAATGTTTGTAAGGCAAACTTATTTGTAAAGTAGATTTAATTGACTAATGTTAAGTAAAATGTTTGTAAAGTAGACTTAATTTACTAATGTACATTCAAATGTTTGTTTATCACACCCCATTAACTAATGTAAGTAAATGTTTGTTAAGTACACTTATTTGTAAAGTAGACTTAATTGACTAAAGTTAAGTAATTTTTTGTAAAGTAGACTTAAATTTACTAATGTTCAGTCAAATGTTTTTTTATTGCATCTCATTAACTAATGTAAATAAATGTTTATAAAGTACAGTTATTTGTAAAGTACACTTAATTGACTAATGTTAAGTAAAATGTTTGCAAAGTACATTTAGTTTACAAATGTTAAGTAAAATGTTTGTAAAGTACATTTGATTACTAATGTTCAGTCAAATATTGGTAAAGTAGACTGAATCTTTGAAAATAAGACCAACTTTGTGCCAACAGAGCAAGAAAATCCATTAGAAGTACAATTGGGTTACTGTGATTGACACTTAAAGGGCAGAGCTAGACACATTCTCCTTAATGCTCCAGTCCCATGCAGGATTCTCACAGGAATAAAGCAAAAAAACAAACTCACTTCTGGGTGTGCTTTTTCAAACTGCAGCGTTTGGTGGAAGCGCAGCTCCAATTGCGTCTTCTCGGCTATCTCGTCTTATTGTGAAAAAACGTCAGTTTGCATTCCTGTCGGGCAAACAAGAGGAGGCCTCCTCTACGTTTCCGACAAGCCATCAAATCCGACCTGCCAATCTTCAACCTAACAAGGAAAGTTCTCTTCTTCTTCTTCTTCTTCCACTGCCACAAGGAGAATATCCTACAATAAAAAGCTTTATTTTCTTTTTTTTTTTCTTTCTTTTTTTTTTACAAAATTCTACTTTTAGACCATTTTTCACATTTCATGAGATCCTGATTTTCGGTTTTGTATGATGTGTAAACTATGATGAGGAAATACATTCTTGGAGTATTTCACTCTTTGCGCGGAAGGACTGCAATACAAGTACTTTAGTCTACTTAAATAGGCCCCTGTGGTATTAAGGTTCCGAGTGCAGGCGGCACACAGGATAATCTTCTATATTAAAGAATAATTTACCTCTCATATATATACTACACTCTAGTAATCCTGTTAATATACAATCTTTAAGGTATGTACACACAATCAGAAGGTCTCTGATTGAGACAAAGACGCTGAAAAACTACAAAAATAATAATAATAATATTAATTATAAATCATCCAGTTTTCGCTCGGAGCCAGATTGGGGTTTGGCTTCTGCTCT
>NC_084628.1:27000413-27050413 GCF_033978795.1 Nerophis ophidion | reverse complement strand
AGATTGTCCAGAAGGTTCTCCATGACGTTCTCCGAGCCGTGTCCCAAGGAGCCCGTCATCTCCGTCAGGCTGGGCAGCGTGGCGGTCATCTTGGGGCCGGGGGCGCCCGGGTAGCCCATGTGCACCTCCGCCTCGCCCAAGTCGTCCTCGGGCATGAAGGGCGACAGGCGCCCGCTGACGGTGCTGGCGTTGGAGCTGGTCCGGGGCCGGAAGCTGCTCCAGGCGTCGAAGTCGTCGTTGCTGTGCGAGTTGGGGCTGCCGGGCCACTTGTTGTAGGGACCCGGGCTGTCGGCGCCGCCGTCTGGGCCGCCCTGCAAGGACAGCTGTGGGCACACAGGGAGATTCTTAGTGGCGCGCCACAAACCTGCTTCGCTAAAAAAAAATCAATTTCCAGGAAATCCATATGTGAAACAAGCACGTTTTTCCCTTTTTGTGCTTTCTATGCAGTCAAAAACTGATAGTTAGAGGTGGCTAACAAGGGATGCGCAGAAATGATCCATATGACCGACACCAGACCTTGATACTCTAATATCGATCCTCAAATAAAAATATCAAAATTTTTGATACTTTGGCTCAGGGTGTCCAAACCTTTCCCACCAAGGGATGCAAAGTTCACTTCCTGGTGAAGAACCCTGAAATACTGTGAACATTTCAATACAAGCAATTCTGGGCTCCCTGCGATGAGGTGGCGACTTGTCTAGGGTGTACGCCGCCTTCCGTCCGATTGTAGCTGAGATAGGCACCAGCGCCCCCCGTGACCCCAAAGGGAATAATGGGTAGAAAATTGGATGGATGGATGGCAATTCTGGGCTCTTTCGCGTAGATTACGGTTGAGACATTTTTTCAAGATTTTAGTAAAAAAGTATGAGAATGTGTGAGCTGCCGCCTGCTCCTCTTTATTTACAGTATATAATCATCTCATATGTGTCAAGATATTTACACAATTAATCACATTACTTGATTGAATCATGGATCGTGAAACGTGTGGCACTCCTTGCAGTAGACGAAACAAAGTGATACGGGAAGAGAAGGACACAAACTGGATTTACTGCAGGCGACCAGGAGAGAGAAAGATGTCATTTGTATTATTGTTGAAATATTAAATATTGGTATCATGTGTGTACATTGTATCTGCTCATACACGGTCGATCTAAAAATGGGAACCATTAGCTCCCTACTTGGCACTCAGCATCAAGGGTTGGAATTGGGGGTTGAAGCACCAAAAATTATTATCCGGCGCAGCCACCGCTGCTGCTCACTGCTCCCCTCACCTCCCAGGGGGTGATCAAGGGCGATGGGTCAAATGCTGAGAATCATTTAGCCTCACGTAGTGTGTGTGTGACAATCATTGCTACTTTAACTTTAACTTTTACTTAGCATGAACTGTTCCTCACTCAAAGGGAATACAGAAGCAGAGAAGAAGCTTGTTCTTTTATTAATGGCAGGTCGCAGCAGCTCAGGCTAGCTAGTAGCTAGTACTCGCTCGAGGAGCAACAGGAGCAAGGCGACGTGTCACGACGCCGGAAAAGTAGTTCCTCTGTGTTAGCGCTTAAAATAACAATGTCAGTATAGCATGTTTCACATGCAGGACACGGCATGTACCCTGAAGTCCGGACAATGAGCCGCTACTTTTTTTTCCTACGCTTTGACCCCCGGCGCTTATAAAACGTATGGATTTTTCTATGCCGACGACCATAATGCACATTTTTTAATCTTTTGGGTGAGTTTGATGAGTCCTTCACTTTAGCGTTTTCAACTGGATGTAGAAGTAGAAATGCCGTTCCCTTTTCTAGTTGTACATAGCGTTTTTACTCGTACGGATTCTTCATTCATCACTCCAAGCAAGGCTTGTAACTTTTGCAATACAAACAAAACAATTCTTACTTACTAAACTGTCCCATGTGTGATGTCTGTAGGAGTGTTTTCATGCATATTTGTACGTGCTATCATAATGCAATGAAGCTAGCATTTTTACTAAGCTATTATGCTAACACGTTTACGCTTGTCTGTGTTAGTTTTATGAACTTACAATGTCATTTTTTTTGCATTGATTCAGTTTCGTAAATTCACCAAAACGTCACCGTGGCGTTCTTCAGTCTGTTTAGCTGATTGGAGAGCTAGCTTGTGCAGCTAGTGCGTCCATGACAATGGCTTCTGTTTTGTTGGATCGGCCGTTTTACTACCGTTTGGAAACAATTAAGATATGTAGATACATACTTCTGTGAGAACAATTGATTTTTAAAACGTATATACAGTATCTGTGGCTAATATATGGGGGGGAAAAAGTATTTTCTATTAAAATTTAGTGGGTGTGGCTTATATACCAGTGCACTCTATAGTAGAAAAGCATTGTTAGCAGGATTTGAATGTTATTTTAGAAGAACATTTATCTGCATTGCTAACTGTCTCTTGCTAGCAGTTTTTTTACTATTTAGAATGCACAGACAAGGGAAAGATGTGTGTTCTTAGCTTACATATGGGTGATGGGGGGGAGGGGAGGGAAACAGTGTAGTTTTAAATTGTTAGTCAGGTTTTTGTTCCCGAGCTACCTTTTTCTTGGCAGCCCGTCCTCTGCTCTTGGTGAACTTGCTGTTATTGTCCATGGAGGCGGCCCTGCGCCGGGGGGACTTCCCGCTCTTGCCGCCCTCGGGGTTCAGCATCCACCAGGAGCTCTTCCCCGTGCCCTCGTTCTGCACGCGGATGAAGCGGCTGTGCAGCGACAGGTTGTGCCTGATGGAGTTCTGTGGAGGACAGCAGGGCCAGTCAGACACGCGCCCTTTGGAAAAACATTTGCATTCGAGTGCAAATCCACTTTACAGCTGCTCCTCTTTTCAAAACCCCGGGAGGGAGCGAAAAGAGAGAGGGTTATTTTTTGTTTCCTCAAATGTCACTTGCTTCCAGAAAATGCACGTCTGGTCAATGAGCGTGCGGACCTAAAGGGAGACACACAAAATGCCGTTCTCTTCTTCCCGACTTCAAAGTGCGCGCTGACGTTGCCCGGCGACGACTATTTTCGTGGCGCAAGCAAGCGAGGCGCGACTAAAGCAGCGCAAACAAATGGACGGCGATGTCGGGCAAAGGTCTGCTGATGTCCTACTTTCCAGCAACCCTTGTTTGTGCCATGAGTAGTGACGGGAACCGGTACGGTGCCGATTCCCAATACCTGGGTATGGATACCAGTACTCAACCGTACCATTATGTGCGTTAATAAATATTAACGTCAATTCCAGACTATAAGACCCACACTTTTGAATCATGCAGCTTATAAAACGGTGTGGCTAATTTATGGATTTTTCTTCGCTAACGGCCACAATGCAATTAGTAAAAACAAAAAAAACCAAGCAAATATGCTAAAAAGGTGTGTTATTGTTGGTACAAAGGTGCTGCAGTGTCCTTCTATTATATGCTTTCAGCTGGAAGTAGAAGTGTCGTACAATCTTCTAGCCATTTATAGCATTCTACTCGTACAGATTCTTCATTCATCCCTCCAAGCGACGTTTGTAAGTTTTACAATATAACTAAAGCAAGTTTTACTTACTAAATTGTACATTTGCACATGCATATCGTAATGTGATCAAGCAAGCGTCGTTAGTATTAGCTAATATGCTAACACGTTTATGAGTGTTCGTGTTAGTGTTATTAACTTACAATGGCTTTTTTTGTTTATTGTTTCAGTCTCGCAAATTCCTCAGTGAATTCACCAAAACGTCACCGTGGAGTTATTGAGTCTGTTTAGCTTATTGGAGAGCTGACGGCCATAATGCCAATAGTAAAAAAAAAAAAAGAAAAAAAAAAGAAAATACGCTGAAAAGGTGTGTTATTGTTGGTGCTGTGGTGCTGCAGTGTCCTTCCATTATATGCTTTCAGGCGGAAGTAGAAGTGCCGTGCAATCTTCTAGCCATCCATAGCGTTTCTACCCGCATGAATTCTTCATTCATCGCTCAGTTTAACGTTTGTAAGTTTTACAATATCACTAAAACAAGTTTTACTTACTAAATTCTATATTCGTACGTGCTATCATATGTGATCAAGTGAGCGTCGTTAGCATGTAGATGCATGTTCTGTTATGTAAATGTTATGTATATTCATGATCCGTATCTACATGTTACGCATCTACATGTTACGCATCTAAATGTTACGTATCTACATGTAACATATCCACGTTACGTATCTACATGTTAGGTATCTACGTTACATATCTACATGTTAGGTATCTACATGTCACGTATCTACATGTTACGTATGTACATGTTCAATATCTACATCAGTGGTTCTTAACCTTGTTGGAGGCACCGAACTCCACCATTTCATATGTGCATTCACCGAACCCTTCTTTAGTGAAAAATAAAATGTTTTTTTTTCAAATTCAAGACAAAGTTGTATGTTTTTGGTAACACTTTAGTATAGGGGAACATTTTCTAAGTAACAAAGACTTAATTTAGAGTTATTTGGACACTAGGGGAACATATTCTAAGTAATAGAATATGTTAGTTATTTGGTTAGGGTTAGGGTCAGGGTTAATGGTGAATATGTTCCCCATACTAAAGTGCTATCATAATTTTTTTACTGGTGCACAAAATCAACCGTGCATGAACATCACCTTGTTCAAACAACAAAACTAAGACAGTGCATAAACTCACAACAAATTACACAACTGCAAATCAGTCAGCTGTTGCCATATCTGTAATATGCCAACAGGGGAAAGTTTGTATTTACATGAAGAGACGGGTGTGTTTTGATCTCCACCGAACCCCTAAGGTCGAATCACCGAAACCCCTAGGGTTCGATCGAACCCTGGTTAAGAACCACTGATCTACATGTTATGAATCTACATCAGTGGTTCTTAACCTTGTTGGAGCTAAATGAACCCCACCACTTTCATATGGGCATTCCCTGAACCCTTCTTTAGTAAAAAGTAAAGTGTTTTCTTTTTTTTAATTCACGACAAAGTTACATGTTTTTTTCACTGGTGGAAAAATTGAACTGTGCATGAACATCACATTGTTCAAAGCACAAAATTAAGAGTGCATGAACCCACAATAAAATATACACTTGCAAATCAGATGGAAAATTAGAGGGAACATTTTTTTGGGGTATCCATAATACGCCAATAGGGAGAAGTTTTAATTTACACGATGAGTCGGGTGTGTCATGACCTCTGCCGAACCACCGAGGCTTACTCCTGAACCTCTAGGGCAGGGGTCGGGAACCTTTTTGGCTGAGAGAGCCAAGAAGCCGAATATTTTACAATGTATTTCCCTAAGAGCCATATAATATTTTTTTCAACACTGAACACAACTAAACGAGTGCATTTTTAAGTAAGACCAACATTTCCAGAGTATAATAGGTCTCTTATTCTTTGTATTAACATTGTTATTCTGAAGTTAACTGTGGAGTGGGCGTGGCCTGCGGGCCTGCAGCAAAGCGGGATGTTGCCAGGACCGGCCTCGAAATCAGCGACAGGTGCGTAGATGGTCCACCTGGGCCTTGTTATCTAATCACCTGTCGCTCTGTTATAAGCAGCAGCCAGGAGGAGAGACGGGATTGAGGCTGGAGCCAGAGCGCGAGTGAGGACGAAAGAGAAAAAGACAATTGCTGGAAAGCAACCGAGAGAAAAATAAAATAAAACAATATTGTAACCCTAAAACAGGCTCTTGGTGGTTTGAAAAACCCCAAGGAGGGCAAGCCCCACACTAACCAATAATAAATAAATCACGTCTTACCATTAACGCAACTTCTTGAACATAAAAAAGCATGAGAATGTTTTATATTTTGAACGTTATTTTTAACACTGTGATTACAAGTGGAATTATTCATTACTTATCGTGTTAAGCAATGTCAGCTCAGATTTATCCGAGAGCCAGATGCAGTCATCAAAAGAGCCACATCTGGCTCTAGAGCCATAGGTTCCCTACCCCTGCTCTAGGGTTTGATCGGACCCAGGTTAAGAACCACTGATTTACATGTTATGTATCTACATAATATGTATCTACATGTTATGTAGATACATAACATGTATCTTCATGTTATGTATCTACATGTTACGTATCTACATGTGCACAACAGGGGAGCTGGTTAACTATATTAACTGTCCATCTGACAGCTTGTTATATAACTGTTCAGCTAAGTTGGAAGTAAAGGTGGTAATAATGTAATCATGCCACTTTAGGGAGGCAGGTTTAGGAACTTGGGTGTTTAAAACACCATTTTTATTGATCATTTTGCGCTTCTCGCACCCTTTATTAACCAGTAGAATTGCCTTTACTTGCCATTTTATTTCACATTCCCAAAAAAAAAAGTACCGGTATTTTGCAAAGGCAGTATTGTACCGTTTTCCATTCATTAGCGTACAACCCTGGTTTAAAGCCAGCTGGGTCTGCAACTGGACGTAACGTCACGTGCAACCAAGGTGCCGTAACATGGCATCGTTGGATTTTACGTGAATCGGTTCCCGGTAGGATAGCCGTGATTCGGTCGGTGCCAAAAAGAAA
The DNA here is from genome assembly GCF_033978795.1 of Nerophis ophidion. Classification (NCBI taxonomy): domain Eukaryota; kingdom Metazoa; phylum Chordata; class Actinopteri; order Syngnathiformes; family Syngnathidae; genus Nerophis; species Nerophis ophidion. Next base: position 27,043,922 of record NC_084628.1, on the reverse strand, counting down.
AAAAGTAGCAGATTCAGTACCAGAGTCATGAGCTTTAGCAAAAATGCAGACAAAGAGCACATAAACTGTGGCTCTGTTTCACTCCTCTCATCCATCACGCTGCACTCTCCAATCAGCGCCTTTTCATTAGGGCTCGCGGCACCACTTTCCTTCTAACGATACGCATTTAAAGTTAAAGTTAAAGCACCAATGATTATCACACACACACTAGGTGTGGTGAAATTTGTCCTCTGCATTTGACCCATCCCCTTGATCACCCCCTGGGAGGTGAGGGGAGCAGTGAGCAGCAGCTGTGCCGCGCCTGGGAATCATTTATAGCAGGGGTCACCAACCTTTTTGAAACCAAGAGCTACTTCTTGGGTACTGATTAATGCGAAGGGCTACCAGTTTGATACGCACTTAAATAAATTGCCAGAAATAGCCAATTTGCTCAATTTACCTTTCATAAATAAATCTATATATATAAAAAAATGGATATTTCTGTCTGTCATTCCGTTGTACATTTTTTTTCCTTTTACGGAAGGTTTTTTGTTGAGAATAAATGATGAAAAAAACACTTAATTGAGGAGAATACAGGAAAAAAAAAAAAAAGAAAATTTAATTTTGAAACATAGTTAATCTTCAATTTCGACTCTTTAAAATTCAAAATTCAACTGAAAAAAAGAACAGAAAAACTAACTAATTCGAATTTTGTTGAAAAAATTAAAAAAATAATTTATGGAACATCATTAGTAATTTTTCCTGATTAAGATTAATTTTAGAATTTTGATGACATGTTTTAAATAGGTTAAAATCCAATCTGCACTTTGTTAGAATATATAACAAATTGGACCAAGCTATATTCCTAACAAAGACAAATCATTATTTATTCTAGATTTTCCCAAACAAAATTTTTTAAATAAATTCAAAAGACTTCTAAATAAGATTTAAATTTGATTCTGCAGATTTTCTAGATTTGCCAGAATATTTTTTTTAAATTTTAATCATAATAAGTTTGAAGAAATATTTCACAAATATTTTTCGTCGAAAAAACAGAAGCTAAAATGAAGAATTAAATTAAAATGTATTTATTATTCTTTACGATAAAAAAATAAAAGTACTTGAACATTGATTTAAATTTTCAGGAAAGAAGAGGAAGAAATCTAAAAGGTAAAAAAGGTACTGTATATGTGTTTAAAAATCCTACAATCATTTTTAAGGTTGTATTTTTTATCTAAAGTTGTCTTTCTGAAAGTTATAAGAAGCAAAGTAAAAAAAAAAAAAAGAGTTTATTTAAACAAGTGAAGACTAAGTCTTCAAAATATTTTCTTGGATTTTCAAATTCTATTTGAGTTTTGTCTCTCTTAGAATTAAAAATGTCAAGCAAAGCGAGACCAGCTTGCTAGTAAATAAATACAATTAAAAAAAAATAGAGGCAGCTCACTGGTAAGTGCTGCTATTTGAGCTATTTTTAGAACAAGCCAGCGGGCGACACTTCCGGTCCTTACGAGCACCAGAATGGTGACCCCTGATTTATAGTGATTTAACCCCCAATTCCAACTCTTGATGCTAAGTGCCAAGCAGGGAGACAGACAATGGGTCCCATTTTTATAGTCTTTGGTATGACTCGGCTGGGGTTTGAACTCACAACCTCCTGATCTCAGGGCGGACACTCTAACCACTAGGCCACTGAGTGTGAAGTCAAACGTGTTTTTGTGCATGTGTCTAGTCTCAGTCACCCTTTTGACACCACACATCCTTTTTGATCATTGCTTGGTGCAAATTGGGCCTTTTTTTCTGCACGCAGAAAACTGGGGATTCAGAAAAGTCATAGCAGCGATGGGCAAGTAGCGACTGCTCGGGGGGGCACACAAAAAATACATTCACATCTGAATCACAATTTTTATTCAACTTAAAACTTATTCGATTTAAAAAAATAAAACCAAACTATACAGAAGGGTTTTGTAGACATGTTCTAGATATGTTAATCCCATTTTCAAAAAGTCAAAAACCTTACAAGGGTTTTAAAATTGTTTTATAAAAGCATCGACATCCATCAGTATTTTTAAATCTTCTTTAAAATCTTACTTATTTGCAAGCTGAGCTGGAATATGTATGGACGTTTGGTCTTTTTCTTTTTATACAGTTTTAACTTTGTTTATAAAGTTTTGTATTTATTGTGATTTTTATTATTTTCAATCTTTTATAATTTATTTTTTTTAGCACTTTTGATATGCATTTTAACATTATTTATATATAAGATGTTTTATTTTATTATGATTTTTAATTTTTTACCTTTTTTTTGCACTATTTTTATTCATTTTAACTGGGTTTTGTATAGAGAATATTTAGTTTTTATTGTGATTTTTATTATTTTTAATCTTTTCCCTTTTGTGTCATTACACAATTTTTATGCTTTTTAACTGTTCTGTATATAGACCGTTTTGTATTTATTGTGATATTAATTTCTAAAATCTTTTAAATTGTTTTTTGTACTATTTGTATGCATTTTAAATGTTTTATGTAAAGATGTTTTGTATTTATCGTGATTTTTATTACCTTTTGTCTTTTTTGCACTATTATACATTTTCACGGTGTTATGCATTTATTTTTATTTTTTTTATTTGTAATCTTTTTTGCACTGTTTGCATGCATTTCAAGTATTTTATGTATAGATGTTTTGTATTTATTGTGATATTTATTATTTTTAATCTATTACCTTTTGTCTTTTTTTGCACTATTATGCCTTTTAACGGTGCTTTGTATTTATTTTTATTATTTGTAATCTTTTACCTTTAGTATTTTAGCACTATATTTATGCATTTCAACTGTGTTTTATATGTAGAATGTTTTGTTTTAATAGTCAGATTTTAATTATTTTTAATCTTTTACCTTTTTTTGCACTATTTATTTTGCATTTTAATTGTTTTTCATTAATATAATGTTTTGTATATATTTTGATTTTTATTATTTTTAATATTTTAACTTTTTTTTTTGCATTATTTTTATGCATTTTAACTGTTTTATAAAGAGAATGTTCTGTGCTTATTCTGATTTGGATTAATAGTAATATTTTAATATTTTACATTTCTGTTTTAATCTGTACAGCACTTTGGAGCAGTAGTCTGGTTTAGAAATGTGCCATATAAATAAATCTACCTTGACCTTGTTTAATGTTTAAAAATATGTTTTAAGGCCATCTCCATGCAACCAAAAGGAGCTTTTCTAACCTGTTACCCGTTTAAAAAAAAAAGTTTCATCTGAATTATACAAAATAATACATTGCAAGAATTGGTTTGAATTCAGAATCGATTTTGAATTGATTTATTGCCACTGGAATTGGAATCGCATCGAACCGTGCCAAATAATTCACACTCCTAGACGCTGTGTAGCTTAACTACATTTCGAAGAGGTGTGACAGAAGCGTTGCTGCTTTTTGAACCATTAGTGATTCATGTAGCTTCGCTATTTCTAGACCATGTAGCGATGTAGCGTCCATCACACGTTAAACGCAAAAAAAGACAGGAACTGGACTGCTAATCCAGGCCTCTAAGGGAAAAAAAATAAAAAATACGAAGAAAATTGATGTTGATTGGTTGGTTTCCAGACACATTATCATAGCTATTATATATATCACATACGCTGAAATGTCTAAAGTCCAATAGAGAGTATATATTTTGGTTTTCCAGTTCGTCTTCATTATAATAAATAATTAAAACTGAGAATTTTTGTTGTGCCTGTTTGTCTACTGGTTAGTTGTACATTAGTTTATATACATACATACATACATACATACATATACATATTATACATACATATATATATATATATATATATATATATATATATATATATGTAGGTGTGGGAAAAAATCACAAGACTACTTCATCTCTACAGATCTGTTTCATGAGGGGTTCCCTCAATCATCAGGAGATTTCTCCTGATGATTGAGGGAACCCCTCATGAAACAGATCTGTAGAGATGAAGTAGTCTTGTGATTTTTTCCCACACCTACATATTGCGCTCTACCACGGTATCGAGCACTATTCTCTGGATAATCCAATCAAGACATATATATATATATATATATATATGCATACATTCAAATTATCCTTGAATGTCTCGTTCATGTCTTTCTTCAGGTCTGAAGGCTTCACGTATTCTATGTCGTCATGTAGGAGGCAAAAATCAGCACACATTTATGTTTCCCACAAGGCTACTGGGGGTCACCGAGAATATTTGGGTCATAGTCTATTACATTACATACAGTCTGAAATCCACTTGGACTTCCTCGATCGGACTTTCTACTAAAACCAAGCTACTGTATATTCCGGACTATAAGATACTATTGGCTACTTTTTTCCTACGCTTTGAATCCTGTGGCTTATAAAATGGTGCGGCTAATTTATGGATTTCTTCACAAACAGCCATAAACAGTTTTCAAAATTCTAAATGCTTTGTACATTTCAACAGAAGACTACAATAGGAACCGTGTTAGAGCAGAGTAACCAGCTAAGAGGAAATTAGCAAGTTGATAAACAATAACTATGGAACAGTAAAATATACCTCCTATTGAAACAATAAAACTATTGTGATAAAGAGCTACCATACAATAAAATCACCCTGTGCTAGCCTTACTTAAATGTGCAGTGGCAGCAGGTACATCTGAAAGGCCTACTGAAACCCACTACTACCCACTACGCAGTCTGATAGTTTATAAAACAATGATGAAATATTAACATTGCAACACATGCCAATACGGCCGGTTTAGTTTACCAAATTGCAATTTTAAATTTCCCGTGAGGTATCCTGGTGAAAACATCGCGGAATGATGACGCGTGCGCGTGATGTCACCGGTGGTAGTGGACATGTTCTCCCAGCACCGATCATGGCTAAAGGTAGTCTTTTTTATTCGCATAATTACACAGTATTCTAGATATCTGTGTTGCTGAATCTTTTGCAATTTGTTCAATTATTAATGGAGACTACAAAGAAGAAAGATGTTGGTGGAAAGCGGTGTATTGCAGCCGGCTGTAGCAACACAAACACAGCCGGTGTTTTTTTGTTTGTTGTGAAGCTTTAATATGGATCAGAGCGGTTAAGCAAACATGGTTCTCTACCGCGTGTCAACCGGCAGGTTTCGGTGAGAAAATTGTGGTAATAAGTCGGCTCTTACCGTAAACATGAGCGGAGCTTGTGTCGTTCCTCCTGCAGCTGTCAAAGAGGCAGCTGCGATTTTCTTGGCTCCTCCATGGCTTCCCTCAGAGACACTGGCAGTCACCACACCCCTCCGACTTTCAGGTATGACTATATAATCTCACTGAAACACTAGTAACACAATAACCAGATAAGGGATTTTCCAAAAGTATCCTAGTAAATGTGTCTGATAATATCTGAATCGCTCCCACTGCCCTCGTCTTTTTATCTTTATTTGTTTTTCCTTGTCCTTCACTCTCACTATCCTCTTCCACGAATCTTTCATCCTCGCTCAAATTAATGGGGAAATTGTCGCTTTCTCGGTCCGGATTGCTCTTGCTGCTAGTGGCCATGATTGTAAACAATGTGAGGATGTGAGGAGCTCTACAACCAGTGACGTCACGCGTACATCGTCTGCTACTTCCGGTACAGGCAAGGCTTTTTTATTAGCGACCAAAAGTTGCGAACTTTATCGTCAATGTTCTCTATTAAATCCTTTCAGCAAAAATATGGCAATATCGCGAAATGATCAAGTATGACATAGAATGGACCTGCTATCCCCGTTTAAATAAGAAAATCTCATCTCAGTAGGCCTTTAAACCAAACAAAGTCATAAATTAAAACAAAAGCATGTTTACATTAGCCATAGATCCTCTATGTTTTAAGAAACTGCATGTAGAATGGCCTTCAGTAGACTGACAAAAACACCACATAAAGTCCATTTATCAGTTTACTATGAGTTACAGTAGATATTGACATTCACAACAAATTGAGTGAAAAGTGATCAAGGCTGCACAAAACAAAAGATTAGATTTGTTTTCGGGACTTCTGTCTCTTCACAAAACAAAACAATCGCAGGTTTATCGTGCTCGTCAGCCATGTTTTTTTTGTTTGTTTACGCTTAACTTTGAGGTGGCACATTGTAACCTTTCTTAGTGAAAAATAGCTTCCGCTTAATCGGAAAACTCTTCATATGCATGATGAAGTTTTGCTAACTGGTGGGCCTGTCAAAAACACTGATTCTTCAATAAAAGACATATCGGAAAGATTACCAGAGAATAAGACGTAGTGGAAAGATTACCAGAGAATGAGACATAGTGGAAATAGAACCAGCGAATAAAACATAGCGCATAGATTACCAGAGAATAAGACATAGTGGTAATATTACCAGAGGATAAGACGAAGTGGAAAGATTGCCAAATAATAAGACAGTGGAAATATTACCAGAGAATAAGAGATTGTGGAAAGATCACCAGAGAATAAGACGCAGTGGAAACATTACCAGAGAATAGGATGTAGTGGAAAGATTACCAGAGAATAAGACGTAGTGGAAATATTACCAGAAAATAAGATGTAGTGGAAAGATTACCAGAGAATAAGACATAGCAGAAAGATTACCAGAGAATAAGACGTAGTGGAAATATTACTAAAAAAATAAGACGTAGTGGAAAGATTACTACAGAATAAAACAAAGCGAAAAGATTACTAAAGAATAAGACATAGCAGAAAGATTACCAGAAAATAAGATGTAGTGGAAAGATTACCAAAGAATAAGACATATTGCAAATATTACCAGAGAATAGGACATAGTGGAAAGATTACCCGAGAATAAGACGTAGTGGAAAGATTACCAGAGAATAGAACGTAGTGGAAAGATTACCAGAGAATAAGACATAGTGAAAAGATTACCAGAGAATAAGACGAAGCGGAAAGATTACCAGAGAATAAAACATAGCGGAAAGATTACCAGAGAATAAGACATAGTGGAAAGATTACTAGAGAATAAAAAGAAGCAGAAAAATTACCAGAGAATAAGACATAGCAGAAAGATTACCATAAAATAAAACATAGTGGAAAGATTACCAAAGAATAACACATAGTTGAAATATTACCAAGGAATAAGACATAGCAGAAAGATTACCAGAGAATAAGACGTAGTGGAAAGATTACCAAAGAATAAGACGTAGTGGAAATATTACCAGAGAATAAGACGTAGTGGAAATATTACCAGAGAATAAAACGAAGCGGAAGGATTACCAGAGAATAAAACGAAGCGGAAGGATTACCAGAGAATAAGACGTAGTGGAAAGATTACCAGAGTATAAAACAGAGCGGATAGATTACCACAGTATGAGACGTAGCTAAAAGATTACCAGAGTATAAAACATAGTGGAAAGAATTGATTGATTGATTGATACTTTTATTAGTAGATTGCACAGTTCAGTACATATTCCGTACAATTGACCACTAAATGGTAACACCCGAATAAGTTTCTCAACTTGTTTAAGTCGGGGTCCACGTTAATCAATTCATGGTAAATACCACAGTATAAGACGTAGCGGAAAGATTACCAGAGAATAAGACGCTTTGGTAACAGCCCGTATACCTGCCAAAACCTAATGTAAACATGGCGGTCTGCACCACTTTTACCATTTGTATTAATTGCACATACAGTCTTAGTAGATCAGGCTCTAAGTGTTGATTATCCCGAGGGGTCATAAATGGACTCTTGTATTTGTGACAGTGTAGAATAGCGGTGTCCAAAGTTTTTGACTGGGTGGCCGCATAGGGCTTAAAAAAAAAGTTAGCCGTGGGCCAAAAGTTAGCTGCATGCAAAGTAAATATATGTATGTATATATGTAACTGTTGCGACTAATAATTATAATTTGTTTTATTTCTCTAAAAACAGAATAAGTTAAGTTCACAAAAGGGAATTTAAATCAAAATGTATAAAAGTTCATAAGAAGGCTTTATTTAAGTTACTATGGTTAAAAATGTAATTTCATGCCTTTTTGTTGGGTTTGTGGGCATGTGTTTGTTTTGAAGTGTCTCGATTGGTCTGTGAACGGATATAAGGAAGCTACTTCCGGGTATGAGGAAAATCTGTTTGATGCAATGAGAAGGGATAAAGAGAGCGACTGATGGTTACAAGGACTAAAAAGTGTCACAAGAACTTTCAGCGTTTGGGCCACAAGAGCCAGAAGATCACAATTTCCTCCTAAAAGAAGCATGCAGGCCAACGAGGTATTTGTCATTTCTGTTTGTATTTTACTTTGGTAAATGTTTGAGCCACATGCTGTGCATGTTATTTTTACGTTTGTAACGTGCTTTATTTTATTAACAGTTTTCACGGTGAATTGAAGGGAAAGAAAGCCTTCAATAAATCAGTTCAAGAAAGCCATTGTGTCAGTGCTATGTGGAGGGAGTATAGATACACATATACATACAACTATACTGTATATACATGACTACATACTTACAAACATACATCAATTATATATGTATATATATATATGTATATATATATATATATATATATATATATATATACATACGTACATAAATTTTATATAAATATATATATGCATGTATGTATATATATGTATTTATGCATGTATGTATACATATACATACATACACGCATGTATATATATATACAAGCACACATATACAGGTTTCCCACACATTTATTTATTTGTGGCGGCCCGCCACGAAAGAATTACGGCCGCCACAAAAAAAATTAAATAAATAAAATAATAAAATAAATTAAAAATATATATATATTTTTTTCTTCCGTTTTTTGACTCGCTCGACCGCACATAAAAGCAATGGGAATCTGTCTGTGAATGGAGCTTGTAGTTACATATTATATAAATATGTAAATATTATATAAATATGTACATAAAGTGTTGTAATTTTATTCCAACTCCGCGTTCTTCTTGGTCATCGCCGCCGCCTCTCCCCTCCCAAACCTGCCCCGCGCCGCCCGACCACACCACTACAAATAGATGCCTGACCTGTGGGAAACACTGTATATACATACATGCATACATACATACATACATGCATACATATATATATATATATATATATACATGCATACATACATACATATATAATTGTATATATATATATATATATATATATATATATATATATATATATATATATATATATATATATACATATATATATTTATATATATGTGTGTGTGTGTGTGTATGAGTACACATTATTATAATAATATAATGGATATATAATCAATATAATTGGCTATTAGGACTATGTGAAAATTTGATTCCTTCTTTGTTTAATTTTGTCAAACAAAGAATGTTAAAGTTTTGTAATCAATCAGAAATATCGAGCAGCTAAAATGCGCCAAACATGGATAAGTGTGGAGAGTGTGTTTTGCCTTTTTCCCCAACATGCCTTGTAATGGATTTAAATGGGTGTAATTTAGATTTTTGTTATAATATCCACAAAGTTCAATGAGCAGGTTGTGTTATGTGTGACCCTGTGAGTTGATATTCTGCGCTTTTTGATTAATTTTTTTTTCCTGCAGCATGACTAGGGAAGATTGTTTGGATTGGGCCATATAGGTAAATGTTGTGCATAGTAACCAATCAGTAGTCACTCACTTGAGTTACTTTCGTTGGCCACCAGATGGCGACAAAAAGGCAGACATCAAATTTCTGGCTGCTCGTCCGGCCAAATTGCCGACCTCGGCCCGCGGGCCGTAGTTTGGACACCCTTGGAGTAGTGCAACACTATAGCCCTTTCAGCACCACCAGGACAGTGTGTTCTTTGCTCATATTCTTGCCCACTCCCCCCCCCCCCCCAAACTGGCGCTCTTTCTCCTGCCTAAACTGTGCACACTCACACCAGCTGCAGCCTGTGGCCGGAGTCACATGACGCCGTTATTGCGCGTTTCTTGCAAAATAGCGTGCCACGGAGGGGTTAACACATGCGACAGGGACGGAGGGGGTGATGGATGAGGAGGAGGGCTAAAAGCTAAATTGGCGGCGCTCACTTTGGCTCTCGCAGCCTCGCATTCCTTTGCTCCCCACGCCCCCCCCCTCCACCCTCCCCTGCCTCGCGACCACGGCGCTTCCTGCGAGGCAGGAAGTGGACTCCGTTTCCTGTCACGGTCCTCTTTCATGTGGTCACTTCCTCGTGTTTCGCCGGCCGTTTACTCGGCGAGTGCAGCGCTCCTGGCGGCGCATATCGTCCTTGCTAACGTTTCACCGTTTACCCAGCGGAAGTCCCGCGCCGTCGTCCTCTCACGGTCTCTGCTGGCCGTGGCCTGTGGAACCTTGAGTTTTGTAACCACGCTGAGGAATGTTGATTGTGATGACTGGCTGGCTGGGAATCCTGTCTCTACTGTTTCCTAAGAGATAGTAACACGTTGGCGGTGATTACAATTGAACTTTGCACACGGTGATTAGCTGGAATGTTTAGATTCTGTGTGCACCGCCACCGCAGATAAGTCCCAGGCGGGAACTTGCAGGCCTCTTGACTTTGTGTTGTTGTTTTTGTTGACCTGCCCCCCCTCTGGAGTCACGGAAGGTGCGGGCTTCTCCTTCCTGTCAGGGCGATGATATAAGGACTTGCTACAGGACTTTGCCGTCATTCTTTGCTCGCAGTGGAAAATTAGCACGGCGCGCTCGGGCAGTCACGGAAACCAGAAGCTCATGACCACAGTTTAGACTTAGACTTCCTTTATTGTCATTGCAATTTGAACTTTACAGTACAGATTAGTGTTGTCCGGATACCAATATTTTGGTACCGGTACAAAAATTATTTCGATACTTTTGGGTACTTTTCTAAATAAATGGGGAAAAAAATGGCATTATTGTCTTTATTTTAACAATTTTTTTTTAGAGTACATTAAACATATGTTTATTATTGCAAGGTTGTCCTTAAAGGCCTACTGAAACCCACTACTACCCTGATAGTTTATATATCAATGATGAAATATTAACATTGCAACACATGCCAATACGGCCTTTTTAGTTTACTAAATTGCAATTTTAAATCTCCCGGGACTTTTTTCTTGAAAACGTCGCGTAATGATGAATGCTGTAATGAATATGAGCGCTGCACACACACACAGCTAAAAGTCGTCTGCTTTAACCGCATATTTACACAGTATTTTGGAGATCTATGTTGCTGAATCTTTTGCAATTTGTTCAATTAATATTGTAGAAGTCAAAGTAGAACGATGGAGTTGGGAAGCTTTAACCTTTAGCCACACAAACACACGGTGATTCCTTGTTTAAAATTCCCGGAGGTGAAGCTTTCCTATGGATCACAGCGAACATGGATCCCAACCGAATGTCAACCAGCGGGCTTCGGTGAGAAACTTGTGGTAAAAAGTCAGTTCTTACCGGAGAAAAGCTGAGCTTGTGCCTCCCGTACAGCTGCCGTCGACTTCCCAGAGACACTGCGCGTCAACACACGGCCGTGGACGTACACTTCTGACTATCAGGTACTGTTAAACTCACTAAAACACTAGCAACACAATAGAAAGATAAGGGATTTCCCAGAATTATCCTAGTAAATGTCTCTAAAAACATATGAATCAGTCTCAATGCAACGCGATTGCAATCGCGTTTTTTTTTTAACTTGTTTTTTTTGGTAGTCCGTCGCTATCAATATCCTCAAACACGAATCTTTCAACCTCGCTCAAATTAATGGGGAAATTGTCGTTTTCTCGGTCCAAATAGCTGTTTTTGTTGGAGGCTCCCATTAAAATCAATGTGAATATGTGAGGAGCCATCAACATGTGACGTCATCGTCTGCGACTTCCGGTAGAGGCAGGGCTTTTCTCCAGTTGCAAACGTTATCGTGGATGTTCTCTACTAAATCCTTTCAGCAAAAATATGGCAATATCGCGAAATGATCAAGTATGACACATAGAATGGACCTGCTATCCCTGTTTAAATGAGAAAATCTCATTTCAGTAGACCTTTAAATAAAATTGTGAACATACTAGACAACTTGTGTTTATTAGTAAGTAAAGAAACAAAGGCTCCTAATTAGTCTGCTGACGTATGCAATAACATATTGTGTCATTTATTATTCTACTATTATGTCTATATTACTAAGGACAAGGGGTAGAAAATGAATTATTAATCCAATTGTTCATTTACTGCTTACTTTGTCTTTAGAATGTCCGCCCTGAGATCGGTAGGTTGTGAGTTCAAACCCCGGCAGAGTCATACCAAACACTATAAAAATGGGACCATTACTTCCCTGCTTGACACTCAGCATCAAGGGTTGGGATTGGGGGTTAAATCACCAAAAATGATTCCGGGGCACTGCCACCGCTGCTGCTCACTGCTCTCCTCACCTCCCAAGGGGTGATCAAGGGTGATGGGTCAAATGCAGAGAATAATTTCGCCACACCTTGTGTGTGTGTGTGACAATCATTGGTACTTTAACTTTTAACATGCCGTATCTACACTTCTGTTAAAATGTAATAATCACCTATTCTTCTGTTGTATGATACTTTATATTAGTTTTAGATGATACCACAAATTTGGGTATCAATGTGATACCAAGTAGTTACAGGATCATACATACCTACTCAGTGGCCTAGTGGTTAGAGTGTCCGCCCTGAGATCGGTAGGTTGTGAGTTCAAACTCCGGCCGAGTCATACCAAAGACTATAAAAAAATGGGACCCATTACCTCCCTGCTTGGCACTCAGCATCAAGGGTTTAGCTCGGTTGGTGGGGCTGTATAGCTTGGTTGGTAGAGTGGCCGTGCCAACAACTTGAGCGTTGCAGGTTCGATTCCCGCATCCGCCATCCTAGTCACTGCCGCTGTGTCCTTGGGCAAGACACTTTACCCACCTGCTCCCAGTACCACCCACACTGGTTTGAATGTAACTTAGATATTGGGTTTCACTATGTAAAGCACTTTGAGTCACTAGAGAAAAAGCGCTATATAAAATATAATTCACTTCACTCCACTTCAAGGGTTGGAATTGGGGGTAAAATCACCATAAATGATTCCCGGGCGCGGCACCGCTGCTGCCCACTGCTCCCCTCACTTCCCAGGGGGTGATCAAGGGGATGGGTCAAATGCAAAAGACAAATTTCACCACACATAGTGTGTTTGTGACAATCGTTGGTACTTTAACTTTAACTTTACAATGATCATATTGAAAGTTTTCAGGTGTCCAGGGACATATTTATAAACATAATTTTAATTTACAAAAAAAAAAACTAACGAAATAAGACCTTCTGATGCCAAATCATATCGATGCAATCATCGTCGTATCGGCTAGATACGCTCCTGTACTTGGTATCATTACAGTGGATGTCAGGTGTAGATCCACAAATGGCGTTTGTTTACAGTGTGACGGCGGTGAGCTACGGTGTGTAGTGAAGCATGTTTAGCTACGTATTCCTCGTTCTGCAGGGATGATACTTGTGGACTGGTACGTTTCAGAGGCAGTATAGTACCAAATATGATTCATTAGTATCATGGTACTATACTAATACCGGTATACCGTACAACCTTAGTACAGATAAGAACAACATTTTGTTGCATGAGCTCGTTGTAATGCAGGATAAAGGAGCAATAAGGGGCAGAGTGTTGCATTTAGAAAAGAAGGTGCAGATATAAATAGATTACTGTACAAATAAATTAATTACACTTTTGCATATGCATGTTTACAGTTAATATGTTTAATGTTTATATTCCCTTTTCAGAATTTTTACGGGCGAAATATTGCATGTTTTGTGTGTTTGCTATTTAAAAAAACCTACATTTTCTTTGACTAAAAGGGCAGAGAACGAAAAAATGAAAAAAAAAAAAAACATGAAATAAATCATAAAAAACTATATTTGACGGATAGATCTGAAGTTGATGTAGAGCAGTGATTCTTAAACTGGGTTTTAACGAACCCTAAGGTTAAGGGTATGTCTTAACCTCCGCCGCGGAGGTTAAGACATACTCGACTCATCGTGTCAATAAAATGTTTTCACATATCGGCCTATTATGGATACCCCCAAACAATGTTCCTTCTAATTTTTCATATGCGTAAGCGAACGCAAAAACTCCTTGAGCATATGTGAGCGACGTGCACATGCACTATGGCCACATCTGCGGCACACCTGTCCCTAACCTGACTAAATAACAAGTTAAATGTTGTTTTTTATCATAATCAAATGAGATTATTTTCTAATATAAGTGTTCAGGCCCACTTACAATGACGATAACAAAAATATTGTTTTTCATGAGCTGCGTACTAGTATTGTATGTCTGGATGGGAAAAGGAAGAAAAGGAACAGACTTTGCTGTGAAAAGGACAAGAGAGCGGCACTTGCCAAGGTGAAGCCGCACATATCTGAACTGGTCTCTCTAAGGCAACAGCACAAGTCAGACACACAGGTGTGTCATTTGTTGTGAGTTCATGCACTGTGTTGGTTTTGTTCTTTGAACACGGTGAGGTTCATGCACGGTTCATTTTGTGCACCAGTAAAAAAAACATATAACTTTGTCTTGAATTTGAAAAAAATATATTAGTAATTTTTCACTAAATAAAGGTTTGGTGAATACGCATATGAAACTGGCGGGATTTGTTACCTCCAATAAGGTTAACAACCACAGATCTAGAGACTTAGGTGATGTAAAAACAATTAAAAAAAATAAAATTTTAATAGTCGATACAGGCTACTAAATTTTCACTCTTCTTGATACATATGCCATGACAAATGTACTTTTAAATGTACTATTTTACTGAAAACTAAGCATGGGTTCCGTAATCAGTCCTTTGTAGGAACCAACCCAATTCGAGGGCCTGTTTAAAAAAAAAACAATTAAATTGATTCCTTTTGGTGTCCGCTGGCGTAAAAAAATTATATGAAAAAACTTTTTGCAATATGCATTATCTTGCGACCGGATAATTCAAAAATCATTCCAGAGCGCACCTTTAATGTTGTCATACCAGATTTTCATTAGGTGACACCAGGAAATGGGAATTTTCACAATTCTTGATATTTTTCGATAAAAAAAAACTGAACATATTCACTACTTTACTGAAAACTACAGTAAAAATGGCTCCCGAACTTGGTACTTTTATAAGTACCGACCAAATTCCGTTGGTACAACTAGGTACCAATACTAGAACCTACTAGGGCTTGATGAAAACAAATCAATTGATTTATTTTAGTGTCCGCTGGTGTAAAAATTGTATTTGTTTGTTTATATATGTAAAAACGTTTTGCAATATACAGTATCTTGATTCCTTTTGAAGTCCGCTGGCATAAAAAAATGGTAATTTCTTGTTCATATATGGAAAAACTTGCAATATGCATGTTGTTGCGTCTGGATAATTCCAAATGCACCATCACAATACTGCATTGCGTCCCAGTGTGACCTTTGGTGTTGTCATGATATTTGTTTATTATATTTATTCGATAAAAAACCATAACATATTTACTACTTTACTGAAAACTACAGTAGAAATGGCTCCCGAATTTGGCACTTTCTTAGGTATCGACCAAATTCTGTTGGTACAACTAGGTACTGATACTTGAACCTATTCGGGCCTGATTAAAACTAATTAAATTAAATTTTTTTGGTGTCTGTTGGCGTAAAAAATGGTATGTGTTAGTTCATATATGAAAAAACTTCTTGCAAAATGCATTATCTTGCGCCCGGATCATTCCAAATGCACCATCATAACACGGCTTTGCCTCCAAGAGCGCACCTTTGGCGTTGTCATGATACCGAAATTTTGGTGGGGCGATATTGCTAACTGTGAATTTTCACAATTCTTGATATTTATTCGATAAAAAAACATTAACATATTCATTACTTTACTGAAAAATACAGTAGGAATGGGTCCCGAATTTGGTACTCTCTTAAGTACTGACCAAATTCCGTTGGTACGACTAGGTAACCATACTAGGGCCTGATTAAAACAAATTGAATGAATTCAATATAGTGTCCGCTGGCGTAAAATTTTTGTATTTGTTTGTTCATATATGAAAAAACTTCTTGCAATATGCATTTTCTTGCAACTGGATCATTCAAATGCACCATCACAACACGGCATTGCCAGCCAGAGCGCACCTTTGTAAAAAATAAAGCATTGCTTCACATCAAATATTCCACGACAAACATTTTTTGGGGGAAACATATTGCATATTACGTGTTTTTCCTGTTAAAAAAGAGGGTTTTCACAAAAAAGGTGATAAAACATTTATATTTTTTTTAAATGTATGTAAAAGTTGATGTGTAGATATTTAACCATTGTAAGTAAAAGGACTATTAATATATGACTTTTTTTTAACACTTTAATGAATGCAAACTGGAACTTTATTATTCATCAAACTTGGGGGTGAACTCTAATGGTTACAATATGTATTTTATTGTTTTTAAAATGGCCCAAAACATCAAAATGGCCCTCTGTGTAAAAGGTTTGGACACCTCTGCGTTGCAAGGAGAATGTTAATGCATCTGCTGCGTAGACCGAGTTCCTTGCATGTACACCTAAAATGTCAGCTCATTCTGCGAAGGAAATCCCCGTGAGATGGCAACGCCTACGTGCAGGCCCGTATGGTAAGAAAGCCACAAGCCGAACCCGGGCGTGCAGCGATGGCGGTTCGCAGCGAGGAGCTGAAAGTGAGCCGCGTTTGGAGTGGAGGGCACTGGAAACAAATGTGGTTTGCCTGCATTTGCATGACTCTGTTGACTGTGCTCTGTACGCAGCCTACACACTGGCTGCTAACGTAGCGCTCAAGCTGGAGACCGGGAGGAAACGCTGAGTAAGAGCTGTGTGGTTATGACTGGAAATGCATAAAAGTCTTATTATAGGAGGTTGGCCCATCAAATAGTCCATAGTTGTGGATCAAGACGTCAGAGAGACAAGTGATCGCTGGGATTATACGAATGTTTGCGGTGGATTATGTATGCTCTTTGTGCATTTACTGTAGCATCTTGGGATACAACGTCTGCAAATTCTGTCAACGTATAGATTCTGTCAAAGTATAAGTGCCTTGCTCAAGGTTTTTTACTGGTCCAAAACAGGGCACCACATAAACATTTACACACATACATGCATACACACGCACACACATACATACAGTATATATATGTATGTGTATACATATATACATATATATATATATATATATATATACATACATACAAACCCTGTTTCCATATGAGTTGGGAAATTATGTTAGATGTAAATTTAAAATAATCTTTAACTTTAGAATTTGATGCCAGCAACACGTGACAAAGAAGTTGGGAAAGGTGGCAATAAATACTGATAAAGTTGAGGAATGCTCATCAAACACTTATTTGGAACATCCCACCGTAGATTTTACCATCTACGGTCCATGAAATCATCAAAAGGTTCAGAGAATCTGGAGAAATCACTGCACGTAAGCGATGATATTACGGCCTTTGAACCCCCAGGCGTTACTGCATCAAAAACCGACATCAGTGTCTACAGGATATCACCACATGGGCTCAGAAACACTTCATAAAACCACTGTCAGTAACTACAGTTGGTTGCTACATCTGTAAGTGAAAGTTAAAACTCTGATATGCAAAGCAAAACACATTTATTAACAAGACCAAGGAACGCCGCTGGCTTCGCTGGACCCGAGATATCTAAGGTGGACTGATTCAAAGTGGAAAAGTGTTCTGTGAACTGACGAGTCCACATTTCAAATTATATTTGGAAACTGTGGACGTGATGTTCCCCGGAACAAAGAGGAAAATAACCATCCGGATGGTTTTGGTCGCAAAGTTCAAAAGCCAGCATCTGTGATGGTATGGGGGTGTATTAGTGCCCAAGGCATTGGTAACGTACACATCTGTGAAGGCACTATTAATGCTGAATGGTCCATACAGGTTTTGGAGCAACATATGCTTTCATCCAAGCAACGTTATCATGGGCGCCCCTGCTTATTTCAGCAAGACAATGCCAAGCCACATGTTACAACAGCGTGGTTTCGCAAAAAAAGAGTGCGGGTACTTTCCTGGCTCGCCTGCATCCAAAAATGTGTGGCGCATTATGAAACGTAAAATACGACGGCGGAGACACCGGAATGTTGAACGACAAAAACTCTGCATAAAACAAGAATGAAAAAGAATTCCACTTCCAAAGCTTCAACAATTAGTTTCCTCAGTTGCCAAACGTTTGAGTGTTGTTAAAAGAAAAGGTGATGTAACACAGTGGTGAACATGCTCTTTCCCAACTACTTTGGCACATGTTGCAGCCATGAAATTCTAAGTTAATTATTATTTGCAAAAAAAAAAAGTTTATGAGTTTGAACATCAAATATCTTGTCTTTGTAGTGCATTCAACTGAATATGGGTTGAAAACGATTTGCAAATCATTGTATTCCGTTTGTATTTACATCTTACACAATTTCCCAACTCATATGGAAACGGGGTTTGTACATACATTTTTGTATATTATATATACATATACGTATATATTAGGGCTGCGAATCTTTGGGTGTCCCACAATTCGATTCAATATCGATTCTTGGGGTGACGATTCAATAATATATCGATTGTTTTCGATTCGATTCGATTCTCGATTCAAAAACGATATTTTTCCGATTCAAAACGATTCTGTATTCATTCAATACATAGGATTTCAGCAGGATCTACCCCAGTCTGCTGACATGCAAGCAGACTAGTAGATTTAAAAAAAAAGAAGCTCTTATAAATGTAAAGGACAATGTTTTATCAACTGATTGCAATAATGTAAATATGTTTTAACTATTAAACAAACCAAAAATATGACTTATTTTATCTTTGTGAAAATATTGGACACAGTGTGTTGTCAAGCTTATGAGATGCGATGCAAGTGTAAGCCACTTTGACACTATTGTTCTTTTTTTTTATTTTAATAAATGTCTAATGATGTCAATGAGGGATTTTTAATCACTGCTACGCTGAAATTATAACTAATATTGATACTGTTGTTGATGATATTCATTTTTGTTTCACTACTCTTGGTTTGTTCTGTGTCGTGTTTGTGTCTCCTCTCAATTGCCCTGTTTGTTGCAGTTCTGAGTGTTACTGGGTCAGGTTTGGTTTTGGAATTGGATTGCATTGTTATGGTATTGCTGTGTAGTGGTTTGTTGGATTGATTAAAAAAAATATATGTATATATATATATTTTTTAAATTAAAAAACTTAAAACATTTTAAAAAATTTATTTTTTAAAAATGAGAATCGATTCTGAATCGCAGAACGTATTCGAAACGATTGTTTCCCATACCCCTAGTATATATACATATCTATGTATATACACGGACATGTGTATATATATATATATATATATATACATACATATATATACATACATATATGTATAAATAATACATATACTGTATGTATATATATATATATACATATATGTATACATATATGTTTATACAGTATACATACATGTCATGTATATATACATATGTATACATAAATAGATATACACACACGCACGCACAAACGCGCGCACACACACACACACCCACACACACATATATATATATATATATATATATATATATATATAGAAATGTAATGTAATGTAATGTTAATGTATGTATATGTACATCTTACAATGCAACACCAAAAGTGAGTAATTTAGTCCATACCGCCATTAACTAATTATAAGGTAGTATAGAGATTGTCACAGTTGTCATTTCCAACCTCAAAACATTCAAAAATTATTTTTTTTGCAGATTTTCGCCATGTCCAGGTGTTATTCCGCTACCATCTCTTCCCAGATATTTCCTCTCATCGCTTTCAAACTTTACCCACACAGATTAGACGTATGGAGGATGCTACAGTGTGAAATGCAGCTTAGTCATTAGAATTTTACTGTAACATTTACGGTGGTTTTTACACCAAATTACTCCAAGTTAAAACACTGTACCACTGTTGTTTGATTTTAAAAGTCTGGTGACTGAGCTGACAGTTGTTTACGATAAAATCTCTGTTCCTTGTTTTTTTTTTTACAGCGCATTAGCGCAAATCCGATGATTTTACGGTAAATTTCTAGCGACCGAGCAGCCAGGTTCCTACAGTAAAATTTAGGTTCGTTTTTTTTTTTACAGTGCATTACTGTAAATCTGATTATTTTATGGTAATTTGGTAGCAACTGAGCAGTCTTTTTTTTTTTACAGTAAAATCTATGTTTCTTGTTTCTACAGTGCGTTACTGTAAATCTGATGATTTTACAGTAAATTTGTGGAAACTGAGCAGTCAGTTTTTTTACAGTAAAATCTATGTTTCTTGTTTCTACAGTGCGCTACTGTAAATCTGATGATTTTAAGGTAAATTTCTAGTGACTGAGCATCCAGTTTTTCACAGTAAAATCTAAGTTCCTGGTTTTTACAGTGCGTTACTGTAAATCCGATGATTTTATGGTAAATTCATAGCGACTGAGCAGTCAGGTTTTACAGTAAAATATACGTTCCTTGATTTTACAGTGCATTACTGTAAATCTGATGATTTTACGGTAAATTTCTAGCGACTGAGCAGCCAAGTTTTACAGTAAAATCTGACTTTTTTACAGTGTAGCCTTGCGCACATGCCACCAATTATTGTGCATCTTGAAAGAGGTCGGTATGAATATGTATTCAACTTTGGCACCACTTTGGGCATCCCTAGACTAGATAATATATGATAGCATGTTTAGCTATCATTGCTATATATATTTAAAAAACAAAAAAACAAATTTTTTTTCCGTTTTGCATATATTTTCCTCTACGAGCATCCGTAGCGGCCCTGCGATGAGGTGGCGACTTGTCCAGGGTGTAGCCCGCCTTCTGCCTGATTTTAGCTGAGATAGGCGCCAGCGCCCCCCGCGACCCTAAAAGGGAATAAGCGGTAGGAAATGGATGAATGGATGGAGCATCCGTAGCTTCCACCCTCTTCCTCGTTTCCTTCGCGAAGATTCACACATCTAGCAAAGCCTGGCTAATGCTAACGCGAATGACAATGAAACATTTGTTCCTAAGAAAAGAAAAGTGTTGTCAGTTGTTTTGTTTTGCGGCAACAGCCGTGGAGCAAATGAGAGCACGCTGCAAAGAAATATTGAAGTCTGGAGGGGTTGATAATTTTAGTGAAGATTTGGTGAGAGTAAAGAAGGAAAAAAGGAGGATTGTTGCAGCACATGACATGGTTGGCCAGGCAGTGAGCGCACGTGTGTGTCGCTCTTCAAAGAGTCATAAAGAAACTGCAAATGTCCGCCTTTTTTAAAAATAGCATTCTGATGGAGAAAAAAGAAACACCCAAGGACGAGGCCCCCCCGCCCGCTGTGTCATCTCAGTTCACAGGGACATGGCGCAGAAAAAATGGCTGCCTTTCGGCATCCAATAATGCAATTTAGAGGGAAGAAGGACTGGAGATCCTTCAATGCGCTTGAAGACTCCAGGGACCTTCCAATGCTTTCATGCCTGCGTCCGCAAATGTATTTACTGAGGGCCCCTTGGCATCCTTCCACAATGTATTTACTGATGGCCCCTAGGCCTGCTTCCACAACGTTCTGCTAAGAGTCGTTAGGCCAAGGGTGTCCAAACTTTTTCCCCTGAGAGCCGCACACTGAAAAGTGAAGGCATGTGGGGGCCATTTGGACTTTTTTTTACATTTCAAAACCATCCATCTTCCTCCGCTTATCTGAGGTCGGGTCGCGGGGGCAGCAGCCTAAGCAGGGAAGCCCAGACTTCCCTCTTCCCAGCCACTTAGTCCATCTCCTCCCGGGAGATCCCGAGGCGTTCCCAGGCCAGCCGGGAGACATAGTCTTCCCAACGTGTTCTGGGTCTTCCCCGTGGTCTCCTACCGGTCGGACATGCCCTAAACACCTCGTTAGGGAGGCGTTCGGGTGGCATCCTGACCAGATGCCCGAACCACCTCATCTGGCTCCTCTCGATGTGGAGGAGCAGCGGCTTTACTTTGAGCTCCTTCTGGATGGCAGAGCTTCTCACCCTATCTCTAAGAGAGGGCTTCGCCACCCGGCGGAGGAAACTAATTTCGGCCGCTTGTACCCGTGATCTTATCCTTTCAGTCATGACCCAAAGCTCATGACCATAGGTGAGGATGGGAACGTAGATCGACCGGTAAATTGAGAGCTTTGCCTTCCGGCTCAGCTCCTTCTTCACCACAACGGAAAGATACAGCGTCCGCATTACTGAAGACGCCGCACCGATCCGCCTGTCGATCTCACGATCCGCTCTTCCGTCACATGTGAACAAGACTCCGAGGTACTTGAACTCCTCCACTTGGGGCAAGATCTCCTCCCCAACCTGGAGATGGCACTCCATCCATTTCCGGGCGAGAACCATGGACTCGGACGTGGAGGTGCTGATTCTCATCCCAGTCGCTTCACACTCGGCAGTTTTTAACCTTCAAGGCTCCCTTACAGGGACCCGGAAGGGTCTCAGGCATTGAAATGTAAATAATTGGTCAAACGCTAATATTTGTTATTATTATTCAACGCTTAAATATGTAGATCGACTTCATATTAATCTGTCAATAAATATATATATTTTTTTATGATCGTTTGTGAAAGAAAACTCTATTTTTAAGGTAAAAACACAAAATATGCAATATTTTCCCTAAAAATATTTGATATGAAGCAATTAGAGCCTTAAATAAGTCAATAATTCATTAAAATATTGATTTTCATTCTTTTTTCATTTAAAACAAAGACTGTTTTTTTTTTTTTAAATCCCACTAAAACTTTTGGGGATCCAAAAGGGTCCCA
Source organism: Nerophis ophidion (assembly GCF_033978795.1). Classification (NCBI taxonomy): domain Eukaryota; kingdom Metazoa; phylum Chordata; class Actinopteri; order Syngnathiformes; family Syngnathidae; genus Nerophis; species Nerophis ophidion. The sequence goes on along the minus strand of NC_084628.1, from coordinate 27,021,215 downwards.
CTCATAAAAGTGTTAAAAATAAGTCATACATTATTTTTTTAACTTTTAACATTTAGATTTATCGATCAACTTCAGATCTATTCATCGATTGTAAGTTTTTATAATGTTTTTTTTTAATTGTTTTATGCCCTTTTTGTCAAAGAAAAGTTTTTTTATTTAGCAAAAACACAAAATACACAATATTTTCCCCAAAAAATATTTGATGTTAAGTAATTGGAGCCTTAAATAGGTCAATAAATAAAAACAACATCGATTTTGATTCATTTTTATTTTTTTAAACAATTGCAGTTTTTTTTTTTTTTTAAATCCAGCTAAAATTCTCAGGGATCCAAAAGGGCCCCATTAATAAAAGTGTTAAAAATAAATCATATAATTTATATTTTATCATTATTCAACGCTTAAGATCTATCTGTCAATATAAAATAAAACAAAAAATGTCTTTAGGTTTTATGCCCTTTTAATTAAAATTAATATTAACTGTTTTTTTATGGGGGGCTTCATGGTGGAAGAGGGGTTAGTGCGTCTGCCTCACAATACGAAGGTCCTGAGTAGTCAGGGTTCGATCCTGGGCTTGGGATCTTTCTGTGTGGAGTTTGCATGTCCTCCCCGTGAATGCGTGGGTTCCCTCCGGGTACTCCGGCTTCCTCCCACTTCCAATGACATGCACCTGGGGTTAGGTTGATTGGCAACACCAGTGTGTGAATGTGAGTGTGAATGTTGTCTGTCTATCTGTGTTGGCCCTGCAATGATGTGGCGACTTGTCCAGGGTGTACGCCGCCTTCTGCCCGATTGTAGCTGAGATAGGCACCAGCGCCCCCCGCGACTCCAAAGGGAATAAGCGGTAGAAAATAGATGGATGGATGGATGTTTTTTATGGCAAACACAAAAAATATTTTCCCAAAGAATATTTCCAAGTGGAAAATTTTAATATGAAATGATTGTAGCTTTAAATTGGTCAATATTTCATGCAAACATTGATTTTGATTCATTATTATTTTTTGAGCGAGTACGTTTTTTTGTTTTTTAAATCCCGCGAAAATTCTCAGGGATCCAAAACGGTCCCACTCAAAAAAATGTGTTAAAAATAAGTCATACATTAATTTTACTTAAAACATTTAAAGGCTTACTGAAATGAGATTTTATTTAAACGGGGATAGCAGGTCCATTCTATGTGTCATACTTGATCATTTCGCGATATTGCCATATTTTTGCTGAAAGGATTTAGTAGAGAACATCCACGATAAAGTTCGCAACTTTCGGTGCTAAGAGAAAAGCCCTGCCTCTACCGGAAGTCCCAGACGATGACGTCACATGTTTGATGGCTCCTCACATATTCACATTGTTTTTAATGGGAGCCTCCAACAAAAAGTGCTATTCGGACCGAGAAAACGACAATTTCCCCATTAATTTGAGCGAGGATGAAAGATTCGTGTTTGAGGATATTGATAATGACGGACTAGAAGAAAAAAAACTGAAAAAAAAACGCGATTGCATTGGGTCGGATTAGACACATTTACTAGGTTAATTGTGGGAAATCCCTTATCTTTCTTTTGTGTTGCTAGTGTTTTAGTGAGTTTAATATTACCTGATAGTCGGAAGGGTGTCTCCACGGGTGTCTTGACGCGCAGTGTCTCAGGGGAGTCGACGGCAGCTATGGTTGGCACAAGCTCAGCTTTTCTCCGGTAAAAACGGACTTTTTAACCACAATTTTCTTACCGAAACCGGCTGGTTGACATGTGGTCAGGATCCATGTTCTCTTGACCCCTCTGATCCATAGGAAAGTTTCACCTCCAGGAATTTTATACAAGGAATCACCGTGTGTTTGTGTGGCTAAAGGCTAAAGCTTCCCAACTCCATCTTTCTACTGTGACTTCTCCAATATTAATTGAACACATTGCAAAAGATTCAGCAACACAGATGTCCAAAAAACTGTATAATTATGCCGTTAAAGCAGACGACATTTAGCTGTGTGTGTGCGCAGCGCTCATACTTCCTAAAAACCCGTGACGTCTTGCGTACACGTCATCATTACACGACGTTTCGAAAGCGAAATTCCCGGGAAATTTAAAATTGTAATTTAGTAAACTAAAAAAGCCGTATTGGCATGTGTTGCAACGTTAATATTTCATCATTGATGTATAAACTATCAGACTGCGTGGTGGGTAGTAGTGGGTTTCAGTAGGCCTTTAAGTCTCTCGATCAATTTCAGATACATCTGTCAATTATAAGTTTTTAAAATATTGTTATTTGTTTGTTTTATGCCATTTTTGTTGGATAAAACACAAAATCTGCAATATTTTCCCCCAAAAATATTTCCGGTGGGATATTTGATGTGAAATAATTGTAACCCTAAATAGGTCAATCATTCATACCAACATTGATTTTGATTCATTATTAATTTCTAACAATTACGTTTTTTTTTCAATCCTGCTAAAATTCTAAAAGTGATACAAATAAATGATACATTTATATTGTATTATTATTCAACGCTTAAATCCCTATATTAACTTCCAATCTGTCTGTCAATATAAAGTAAAAAATATTTTCTTTTAGATTTCATGCCCTTTTTGTCACAAAAACTGTTTTTCTATGGCAAACACACAATATTTTCCCCCCCAAAAATCAAAGTGGAATATTTGATGTGACCTAATTGCAGTCTTTATAAGTAAAAAATTCATAACACTGGTTTGAATTGATGACGTTGGGGGTGAGTGTCGGCGTGGAGGCGCTATTAGTGCACTTCCTGCTGCATTGTATCCACACAGGAAGTGCTGGCCGGTCCTGATACCGATCCCAATGAAAGGTGGTTTTCTATTGGCCGGGAGAAACGCGGGTTCAAGCGGCGACTTCCTAATCCCAAGCCTGCGCTTTGACGGGCCAAACAGGAGGAAATAGCAACGCGCTGGAGAGGAAAGAGGTTCGCTCCGTGGCGGCTAAAGCTCAGACTGCACATTTTTCAGACCTCCGTCGCAGTCCGATACGTTGACTCACCTGTTGCTGTTTCCTGCCATTTGTCCAGCCGGGACATGGCGACAAGGGAAGAGTGTGGCCGACGCTGTGTGACTGAGTTACCGTTATGTCTGTCGCCGGCCCCAAAGAGCTTTTTTCGCTGTTGAACTTTTTTTCTGAGGCGTTCAGATATAGAGAGATGCCAAGTGTGTGGAGTTTCAAACAAATGACATTGGAACAGGTGGTTGCCGTGATTGTGTATAAAGGCAGCTTCCATGAAATGCTCAGTCATTCACAAACAAGTATGGGGAAAAGGTCACCACTTTGTAAACAAATGTGTAAGCAAATTGTCGAGCTATTCAAGAACAACATTTCTCTATGAGCTATTGCAAGGAATTTAGGGATTTCATTACAGTCTGTAATATTAGATAATATGTAGAAATCACTGCAAGTAAGTGATGATATTAGACTTTCGATCCCTTAGGCAGTACTGCATCAAAAACCGACATCAGTGTGTAAATGATATCACCACATTGGCTCTGGAACACTTCAGAAAACCACTGTCAGTAACTACAGTTGGTCGCAACATCAGTAAGTGCATGTTAAAACGATACTATGCAAAGCCAAAGCCATTTGTCAACAACACTCAAAAACGCTGCCAGCTTCGCTGAGCCCAAGCTTATCTAAGATGGACTGATGCCAAGTGGAAAAGTGTCCTGTGTTCTGACGAGTCCAAATTTCCAATTGTTTTTGGAAACTCTGGACGTTGTGTCCTCCAGACTAAAGAGGAAAAGAACCATCCGGATTGTTATAGGCGTAAAGTTCAAAAGCAAGCCTCTGTGATGGTATGGGGGTGTATTAGTGGCCAAGGCATGGGTAACTTACACATCTGTGAAGAAACTATTAATGCTGAAAAGTACATACAGGTTTCGAAACAACATATGTTGCCATCCAAGCAACGTTATCATAGACGCCCCTGCTTATTTCAGCAGGACAATGCCAAGCCACATGTTACAACAGCGTGGCTTCATGCTAAAAGAGTGCGGGTACTAGACTGGCCTGCCTGTAGTCCAGACCTGTCTCCTATTGAAAATGTGTGGCGCATTATGAAGCCTAAAATACCACAAGGGAGACCCCGGACTGTTGAACAACTTCAGCTCTACATCAAGCAAGATTGAGAAAGAATTCCACCTGAAATGCTTCAAAAATGTGTCTTTTCAGTTCCCAAACGTTTACTGAGTGTTGTTAAAAGAAATGGCCATGTAACACAGTGGTAAAAATGCCCCTGTGACAACTTTTTTGCAATGTGTTGCTGCCATTAAATTCTAAGTTAATGATTATTTGCAAAAAAAAATAAAATAGTTTTTCTTAGTGTGAACATTAAATATCTTGTCTTTGTAGTCTATTTATTTGAAAATAATATGAAAACATTGTATTCTGTTTTAAAAATGTTAATATTTAAGATATTTTTCTCTAGCCCATAAAAAACATCAACAATAATCGATGTCGACCGGCATAAAACACTTACATCACGACGCAGTTTTCAGTCGTATTGTGACGGTTAATAAAGATATTCTTTGAGCGAGACTTGACAATGCTAACAACATAGCAGCTAGTCTTAGCGCTATGTCGACCAACTTTTTGATGCACTTCATCTCAGCCTCCAGCCTCATCGCTAACACATTTCCACATTGCGGAGACTTTGACGTACAGTACCAGTTAGGGGCATACTTGCCAACCCTCCCGATTTTCCGGGAGACTCCCGAATTTCAGTGCTCCTCCCGAAAATATCCCGGGGCACCATTCTCCCGAATTTCTCCCGATTTCCACCCGGACAACAATATTGGGGGCGTGCCTTAAAGGCACTGCCTTTAGCGTCCTCTCTCACCTGAAAAGGAGACTGTTATAAATGGTCTCCGTTATCCATAGGTTTATCAATAACCCATAAAGTAGGCAGGCATGGAGCTATTTCTCGGCGTGTGTTTATTCCTGCCGGCACATTAATACAGTGACTACACAACATCCGGATTCCCATCATGCATTGCTTCAAAACTACAGCAAGTAGTAATGTCCAAAAACATAACAGAGACGAAGCAGAAGAACGAAGAAGAGACATGGCGACCACGAGTAAGAAGAAGAAGTACGCTTGCAAGTTCCAAAATGATTGGAAAAAATAATTTTAGTTCATCCGGGACAGCTCGAAGGGAAAGGGGTATGCTGCCTGCAAATTTTGTAGATCTGACTTCTCCATTGAACACGGTGGCCGAACGGATATACTCATTCATGAACGGATTATGTATCTGTGTGTGTGTGTATATATATATGTATATATATAAATCAATCAATAAGTCAATGATTATTTATATAGCCCTCAATCACTAGTGTCTCAAAGGGCTGCACAAACAACGACATCCTCGGTAGAGCCCACATAAGGGCAAGATATATATATATATATATATATATATATATATATATATATATATATATATACACACACACACACACATATACATACATACAGTGGGGCAAAAAAGTATTTAGTCAGCCACCGATTGTGAAAGTTCTCCCACTTAAAATGATGACAGAGGTCTGTAATTTTCATCATAAGTACACTTCCACTGTGAGAGACAGAATGTGGAAAAAAAAAATCCAGGAATTCACATTGTAGGAATTTTAAAGAATGTATTTGTAAATTATGGTGGAAAATAAGTATTTGGTCAACCATTCAAATCTCCCACTGATGGAAGGAGGTTTTGGCTCCAAATCTCACGATAAATTGCCCCATTCATTCTTTCCCCAACACACACACACACCCTACATTCCCCAAATTCGGAGGTTTCAAGGTTGGCAAGTATGGTGAGGGATGTGACTCTTTGGGCGTCAAACAACTCAGATTCCTGGGGCGACCGTTCCATTCAGAACAGATAAATCCAGTTCTGGACGGGGTTGTGACTACAATGTAAGCGAATGAGTCTTTATAGCCTGCAGCATGTTTTTTTTCCTGACTTCTCCGTGTCCTACCAAGTGGCAGCCATGCCAAGGTTGTTTGGAGATCTCAGGGAGTTCCTGACTCAGACCCAATCAGCATACAGCTCCCGTGCACAGGACTCGGGAAGCTGGCCGTGCTAAAGTATGTGCGTGTGCCGCTATATGCGACACAATGCCAGTCTGTAAATGCACAGAACGCCCTCTGTGGAGCCCCCGGTTATTTTTTGCCTCCGACAGGTCGCCTCGGCCCAGCCCGGCCCGGATAAAGATGAAGTGTGTGGCCCGCTGCAGGATGCCTGTGTTGAGCCCTGCAAGGGTGGGGTTATCAGTGAGCAGGTTTTACTGCCTGATTCCGTCAATAATAAATCAAAATGTGACCGCAGAGGATACACAAACCAAATAAATGCACAAAAACGAAGAGAAGAAAATATCCCTCAAAGGGGAACTGCACTTTTTTGCGGATGTTGCCTATCATTTGCATTACTTATGTAAAACAAGAACACTCGTTTTTCTTTTTCTTTCTGATTCTAAGTCGTAAAATACGGCAAGTAAGAGGTGGCTAACAATGCAGCTAGTGGTAGTACACTGTTCTGCCCATAAAGCCTTCTAAAAAAAAAAAAAATATCCAAAAAACCGCAAACGTTACTCTATGTGGTAACCTGAGTATCACCCAAGAGTTAACAATATTGTTTATATAACCGCTAACACAGAAGAACTACTTTTAGCGGCGCATTGATCACAGAGAGCTACATTGACATTTTGATCTCTGAGTTGGTTAAAGTTAATTCTAGACTATAAATCTTGCATCAAACTTGGATAGCAGAAAGTTGTGGACATAAACCGAAAAGTTACGAACATCTGTATTTATCCAAGTAAGAGCAGAGATTGTACAGTAAGTGATTGTTCTTTTGATAGTTTGTACATCTTGTTTAGCATTTAGCAATACAGCTACATAAAACTTAGTGTTTCACTAAAGCTGCATATGTTTAGCACACAGCTTCTAAAACTTGTAAATCATCCTCCTTTTTCTTCAGGCTTTAAAAATATAAGGTTCTGGATCGTCATTTTTCCCAAAGTAGTCTTTGATGTCTCTCATCAGGTCTGCCATGATTAGTAGTGTTGTTGTTGCTGAAAGAAAATGCGAATAATGTGATGCGTCTGTGTAATTAATACTTTAAACGAGCAAAATACATAAATATGGCATGCTATTATGAATGTTACTACATTACATATATACTTACCCAGTGTATATAAAACATTGTTGGATGTTTTTCAAGAGCGCTCATAGAGCGGATCGAATTAGCCCCAGTGTTAGCTGACTTTTGCTAGCATTTATTTATGATTTAGAATGCATACAACTGAAACTTTAGTGTGTTCTTATAAGGATTGTGAATAATAGACACAATTCCTCTCCCAAAAAGTGCAGTTGGCCTTTAATGAACAACAGCAGGGTTTGTCACTTGGTGACGGGCCACCATAAAAGGGTGGATGAGACGACAGAAAGTCAAAAGCAAATATGGCCGCCCACGTCGCATGACCACGGACTGTTTTCGATTAAACCTCTGAACCAGTGAAGTAGTTCTAGTGAAGCACCAAAAAGTGGTTTGCATTACAGAAATATCACATTTTAGACATTCCACAGATGTCATTTACTCCTGAGGACTGCTGTCCTCTGCAGTGGACATTTTTGTTTTGCATAAAAGGGCTATTTTTGCAGTTTTAAAAGAGACAGACCAGTGGTGTCCAAAGTGTGGCCTGGGGGCCATTTGCGGCCCGCAGATAATTTTTTAACGTCTTTGTCACATTCTGAAAACACTTAAAAAAAACCTTGAATAAATGCAATACAAGAAGAAAAAGTTGCTATGAATGTTATGAATTATTATTCTATTTAAGGCACCAATTACTTCAAATCAAATATTCCAATAGTGCTTATTCTTTGTGTTTGCTATAACAACAACGTCATGAAATAAACAAAAAAATATTAAAGATAAAAATAAAAACTTATAATCGATGGCTGGATCTGAAGTTGATCTCAACACTTAAGCCTAAAGAGTAAAAAAAATGTTTTTAAATATATTTATACATTTATATATATGTTTATACACATGTGCATATTATATATATATATATATATATATATATATATATATATATATATATGCATGCACATGTATATATATGTATATACATACATACATATATATATATATATATATATATATATATATATACATACATATATATACATATATATATATATATATACACATATATATATACATATATATACACATATTATTTACACATATGTATACATATATATATATACACACACGAATGCGTTGTGTATTTACACATATATACATATGTATATGTACATACTATGCGTACATACATACATACATATATATATATATATATATATGTAATTACATACACATTTACACATTTATATAAGTATATATACACTGTACATGCATATGTACACACATACATATAAGAATATACATATATACACACATATACATCCATATATACAGACAAATATACGTATATAAGTATATACATATATACACACATATACATACATATAAATGCATTAACATTAACATTATATTATATTGTTGTTATGGGGCAACATGGCATAGGGGGTAGAGCGCCCGTGTCAGAAACCTGAGGGTTGCCGGTTCGCTCCCCGTCTCTCACCATCCAAATCGCTTTTATTGTGTCCTTGGGCAGGACACTTCACCCTTGCCCCCAGTGCTGCAAACACTGGTGAATTAATGATGAATAGGGATAGCTAGATGGATGGATGGATGGATGGATGACTGACACCCTCCTGGGTCCTCAGTACCAAACTTTAGGTAAAAAAAAATGTATGTATTACATTTGAAAATGAAAAATATCAAAACTGGCCGTGCATGATTTAATTTTTCAGTGTGCGGCCCTCAGTGGAAAAAGTTAGGACACCACGCATTTAGAGCAAAAACAAAAGTCCACTTTGGAGGACACTGGTTGTCAGCTTCTCCATGCAGGCGCTGCTCAGGGCAGGAAGCACTTACCTGTTTCTGCACTCTAAAATTAGCACTGTGGTGAAACCATTACTTATTTTTTTTTTACAGGAGAGCTGGCAGGCTCAGTATGACATGGAAGGACGGTGACGCATCACCAAACAAACACACTTCATTCACATCTTCATATCCTGTCAGCAGCACTTGGAAACATACTGTTCTCCTCTTGGCATCATTAGGCACTATTTAGTAGTGTACCTAATATCTGTACAGTACAGTACTTGTCATTATGCAATCTCTTTGTAAAGGTCAGAAAACTTCCAAATACAAAAAAATATATAAATACGTTAATGGGTGCAACAAAAAGCACCTCCTTTAACACACCAGACATTTTGTACTTTTTTTTTTTTTTTAAATAAAATACACTTACAACGTATTACTTGTACAATACCACTACTACTCCATTACTTACAACGTATTACTTGTACAATATTACTACTTCTACTATATTACTTACAACATATTACTTGTACAATATTACTACTACTACATTACTTACAACATATTACTTGTACAATATTACTACTACTACATTACTTACATCTTACTTGTACAATATTACCACTACAACATTATTTACAACATATTACTTGTACAATATTACTACTACTACATTAATTACAGTATATTACGTGTACAATATTACCACTACAACATTAATTACAACATTTTACTTGTACAATATTACTACTTCTACTACATTGATTACAGTATATTACTTGTACAATATTACTCCTACTATATTACAGTATATTAAATGTACAATATTACTACTAACACTACATTATTTAAAATATATTACTTGAACAATATTACTACTACTACATTAATTACAACATATTACTTGTACAATATTACTCCTACTATATTGTGTGTACAATACTACTCCTACTATATTACAGTATATTAAATGTACAATATTACTACTAACAGTACATTATTTAAAATATATTACTTGAACAATATTATTACTACTACATTAATTACAACATATTACTTGTAAAATAATACTACTACTACATTAATTACAACATATTACTTGTACAATATTACTACTACAACATTAATTACAGTATATAACTTGTACAGTATTATTATTACTACATTGATTACAACACATTACTTGTACAATATTACTACTACTACATTAAATATAGTATATAACAACATCAATTACAGAAGACTACTTGTACAATATTACTTCTACTGTATTACTTACAATATTATGTGTACAATAATACTACTAATACATTAATTACAACATTTTATTTGTACAATATTACTACTACAACTACTACATTAATTAAAGTATATTACTTGTACACTATTACTTCTAGTATATTACTTACAATATATTACTTGTACAATATTACTACTACTTCATTAATTACAGTGTATCACTGTTACAATTTCAATATATTATATCAATATATATAGTACAAGGCAGCATACATACATACATACATACATACAGTCATACACACTTACATATTTATATACACAAACACACACATTTTGTATATACATATGGTTAGAAAATCTCTTTCTGGTTGCATGGAGACGGCCTAAAAATGTGTTTTAAAAATTGATTCTTATTTAAAATAAATAAAATATATACACATGTATACACATGAATATACATAAATACACATGCATATATACATACATGTGTATATGTATACATATGTATATATGCATGTATATACATATGTATACTATATATATATATATATATATATATATATATGTACGTATAAATATATATGTACACACGCACGCACACACACACACACACACACACACACTCACACACACACACACACACACACACACACACACACACACACACACACACATTTGCTTCTTTTAATCGATTTATAATCGAAATGGATAACAATCGTGATTGGGATGTGAATGGACATTTTGTGCACCCTTACTGTGGATGTTATTATATTTAACAACTGGTGCTATTTTAGTTTGCACCCTGAAGCCCTCTGCATTGGAGAAGAAAAAACCTTGGGACCTGCACGACTTCCAGCAGAAAGGTCTGTTGATCTGTCCGCATGTTTGAGCGCCGCAGAGAGGAAGAAGCGACAAAAACACAGAGGAAGAAGAAGAAAGAATCCGCTGTCACGCCTCAAGTGTCACTTCCGGCGTTCGCCGTGACATCACAACCGTGGCGTGGCGATACGCCCCACGTGCGCCCACTTCCTGTCAGCCGCCGGACGCGCAGTGCAGTAAACTAACAGCAGCAAACTCGGCGTTCTTGAGTCAAAGCAGACCGAGGGTGGCCTCTTGCCTTGTTACTGTAAGTGTCAGCCAAGAACTTTGCAAGGCTTTGATCTTAAAACAAAACTCCCCCCAGCAGCAAAGTCTACTAAGTACATCATTGTTTGTCCCTTCATGCAAAAGGTGTGTGACAGTACGCCATCTACAAAAGATAGTAAGCAGGAAAGACTTGTATCCATCCTGCAATGGGGAAATTATGTGATCTTGTTAGGAGCGAGCAGCTACACAACAGCTAAGCACACAACACACACACACACGTAATAATCACTGAGCAATAAAACGTGACATTTGCCAAAATAAACAAGTATCAAATAATTATAGTTGTGTATTACTTACACACGCAAAGTCTCCGAGCCAGAAGCGAGATAAAAAGCAACCAGTAACAGACGGGTCTGCATCGTTTAACTCACTGCGTCACAGGCTTAACTTCATGAACTATTGGGTTGCCAAAAAAAGAAATTACCACTCCACTTCAACTTAAAGACAGCATAAATATGCAAATCTATTTTTTCGTGCACTCCTAACTGTAAGTATCGTACTTATTACACACCAGCTGTTTGATTGTAAAGTGTATCTTTGTTGTGGTTTTTATTAACACATTTGGAAGGTGCGGAAATCGCCATGTAAAATCGCTGATGCTGACCAGTTACATATCAATAACAAATCCCCAAAACATTTTTGTCAACTTCTTTTGGCGCATTCCATTTGTTGTACTGGGAAGTTGGAATTTCCAAGTTCCAAGTTGGAATTTCAAACATGGCTGCTCTGGATGTAAACAATGATGTCTACTTCTATAATATCCGATATTAGCACTTCTGATTAGTTGTTGCCGCACTATGCTAGCCATATACAATGTGTTATTGTACATTTATATATGGTAATGTAACAATAGTGTCAACTAAATTTATTTTATATGGTGCATACGTTTTATATCGCTTTTTCATCCACCGTGTTTGAAGGTTGCAGAGAGTCCATATTTTATCATAATTTGTTTAAATTCAGACAAGGTAAGCACAAAAACAGCTTTCATTAATGTGGCCATCTTGATTTCTTTGTAACTGGAAGGCTTACAACTCTGCTGTGACCTCATTCCCAGCTCCGACTTCCGAGGTAAATGGAATGCAATAGTTGGCATTGAAAATTGCAACATTACCTAAAGGTAGTTTTGCTTAATCCACTCTCAGTACTGCTGGAGTGATCAACATGTGCGGAGAGCCGAGTTAGCAACCGGGCATGACGTCACGCGCAACCCAGGAACCGAAACGTGGCACCTCCTGCTAGCCAAAGGCTAAAATGTAATTTGTTTACCCAGTAGATTCCCAGCGGACACAAGACGTTGTAACAATGCTGATTATACATACATGTTCTTTAAAACTGACTTTGAAACAACATTGCAAAATACTTGTATTTGTAAAATGAGACAATGTTGGATCCTTGTTGTTGGTTGGGAAATAACCAAAATTCAATGGTCGAATCAACGTCACAACCTGACTGATTGAATAAACGTAGTTAAAAAGTATGTTGATTAAACATTGTATTTATGTTGTAGAATATTGGTTAGGAAATGACCAAAATTCAATGGTCAAATCAATGTCAGAACCTGACATTGATTAAGCGTCGTCAAAAGGAATGTTGTTTCAACATTATGTATGAGTTGAAGAATATTGGCCAGGAAATGACCAAATATCAATGGTCAAATCAACGTCACAACCTGACATTGATTAAACATTGTCAAAAAGCATGTTGTTTCAACGTTGTATTTGAGTTGTGGAATATTGTTTGAGATATGACCAAAATTCAATGGTCAAATCAACATCACAACCTGACGTTGACTTAACGTTGTCAAAAAATATGTTGTTTCAATGTTATATTTGTGTTGTAGAATATTATGGTTGGGAAATGATGACATTTCAACGGTCAAATCAACATTAGAACCCAACATTGATTAAACGTCGTCAAAAAGCGTGTTGTTTTAATGTTTTATTTGTGTTGTAGAATATTGGTTGGGAAATGGCCAAAATTCAACGGTTAAATCAACATCAGAACCCATCATTGAATAAACGTTAAAAAGTATGTTGTTTTAAGGTTATATGTGAGTTGTAGAATACTGGTTGGGAAAATTACCAAAATTCAATGGTCAAATCAACGTCATAACCTGACATTGAATAAACGTTGTCAAAAAGTATGTTGTTTCAATGTTACATTTGTGTTGTAGAATATTGGTTGGGAAATGATGAAGTTTCAATGGTCAAATCAACACTAGAAAGCAACATTGATTAAACTTTGTCAAAAAGCATGTTGTTTCAACGTCGTATGTGTGTTGTAGAATATTGGTTGGGAGATGACAAAATTTCAATGGTCAACTCAACGCCAGAACCTAACATTTAATAAACGTTGTCAAAAATCACGTTGTTTCAACGTTGTATTTGTGTTGTAGAATATTGGTTGGGAAATGACCATAATTCAATGGTTGAATCAACATCAGAACCCAACATTGAATAAACATTAAAAAGTATATTTTTTTAAGGTTATATTTGTGTTGTAGAATACTGGTTGGGAAAATTACCAAAATTCAATGGTCAAATCAACGTCATAACCTGACATTGAATAAACGTCAAAAAGTATGTTTTTTCAATGTTATATTTGTGTTGTAGAATATTGGTTGGGAAATGATGAAGTTTCAATGGTCAAATCAACACTAGAAACCAACATTGATTAAACGTCGTCAAAACGCATGTTGTTTCAACGTTGTATTTGTGTTGTAGAATATTGGTTGGGAGATGACCAAATTTCAATGGTCAACTCAACGCCAGAACTTTACCTTAATAAACGTCAAAAATCATGTTGTTTCAACATTGTATTAGTGTTGTAGAATATTGGTTGGTAATTGGACCAAATTCAATGGTCAAATCAACGTCATAACCTGACATTGAATAAACGTCATCAAAAAGCATGTTGTTTCAACGTTATGTATGAGTTGTAGAATATTGGTTGGGAACTGACCAAAATTCAATGGTCAAGTCAACATTAGAATCCAACATTGATTAAACGTCATCAAAAAGCACGTTTTTCCAACGTTATGTTTGACTTGCTCAACGTCAGGACCTAATTCAACAAGTTCTCAACGTCTTGTGCCTCCTAGGTTCTCCTTCCTGTCCCTCGCCTGATGTGTACTGTGCAGGAACTTGGTTCCAGCAATCCAAGGAGGAATACATATTTGGTTGGCAGCAAAAGAAGGAATCAATGATCCAGCGGAGCAGAGCCGCAGTTCAAGTGGTGGACAGATCTTCCAGACAATGGGCCGAGAAGAAAAAACAGCCAATGCTGGAAGTCTTCATTTTTTGTTACTTCTTGGTCTTTATTGAAGTCACTGACGCTACTGCGCTCGCACGCTATTCCGCGCCGCCTATCATCCCCGGCCAGGTAATGGGTCGCCGTTCCAAACGGGACCGCTTGGCGGAGGCTGCCGGTATCTGCGTCATGCTTACGTGCGTGCGCACGAACGAGGTTCGAGTGTGCCCAGTCTGACAGACTCCGCGCATAATGGCTTCAGGGTGGGAACTGAACAACAATGTGGGTCTGGGTAATGCCTGTGGTTTGGGGCCCTCAGCAGTCAGCGGTCCCGTAAAAGTGTTGCTTTGCTTACACACACACACACACACACACACACACACACACACACACACACACACACACACACACACACACACACACACACACACACACACACACACACACACACGTGTATTTCTTACCTTCTTCAGACCAAAGAAAAATGCCTACCTCTTTCGGACCACCCTTTCTAGATATATTAAGATTTGTATTGACAACATTTATATTATATTCATACAATACAAATTTTAAAAAGCCTGTGAAAAATGAGTTGAATTTGAATTTTGGCAGTATTATAATAAAAGTCATAATTTTGCTCAACGCTAGTCAAAATTTTACAAGAAAAACTTAACATTTGTGCAATGTTACGATAAAAGTTTGAATTTTACTCAAGTCGCAATTTTACAAGAAGAAGCTTAAAATTTTTGCAATTTTATGAAAGAAGTCGGAATTTTACTCGACAAAAGTAACAATGTTTTAAGAAAACTTTAAAATGTTGGCAATGTTATAATAATAATAATCTGAATTTTACTCTGCAAAGTCAGAATCTTACTCAAAAACTGTTGAGTAAGATTATTGTAACACTATTTTAAAAGAACAACACAAAAATTTTCAATTTTGTGATAAAAGTCTAAGTTATATATGACAAATGTCGCCATTTTACATTAAAAATAGTAATAATTTTACGATAAAATATTGCAATATTACAGATACAGAAAGAATATGATAAATTGTTAATAATTTTATAAGAAAAAAATTGACACATAGTGAGAAAAAGACTGCTTTTAGCTAACTTTTATATGTTTTTGTTTGTAATTGTGTTTTAATATTCATTGTTTATTTCAAGTTGTTACAGTATGTCTCTATATGCATATTTAGTTCTTCTTCTTTTTTAAATTAATTTAGGCCGAAGGAGGCAACCTTCAATTTCTTACACACACTTGTTATTACATATGTTGGCCAGAGGGGGAGCACTTCAAATTTTTACATAAACTTGTTATTTCATATGTTAACCATAGGGGGAGCGCAGTCCATTTGAAAAATCCCTCCTTTTTGGGACCACCCTCTTTTTGATAAATTTCACCACCAGGGATGAAAATTAGACATACTCTTATTAGATGCAATGGTTTTCCATATTGGGACCAGGATTTTTGTCCTAACTTGTTCAAACCTCCTCATATGGAAGCTACTTTTCCTTGCTGATTTCTCAAGAAGGGTAGAAATACAAGAACACGGACGCACATACACACGCACACACACACACACACACACACACACACACACACACACACACACACACACACACACAAGCACACACATACACACACATACACACACACACAAACACACACACACGCAAACACACACACAACAATACTGCAGGGTGCATTGGGGAGTGTGAACAAAACATGACCTTTGCATACAAATGATGAAATGAGCACTTGGACATAGCAGCGGTCAGCTGATCTCCACGGGGACACTTCCGTATTTTGGTGCCAATGTGCAGAACCAAAACACTGGGTCACGTGCGGCACCAGCAAACACCTGAACTCATCCCTACTAGATGTTTACGCCAACACACCGAGCGGCGGCTCTGTTGGGCTGTGAATCTTTGGGCTCCTAACGCTTCGATCCGATTCCCGGGGTGACGATTCAATTCAACACGATTCTCGATTCACACCGATTCTCCCAATGTGTTATTGTTATTATTATTATTATTATTATCAATTGTAATTACTTGTTTTTGAAACTGGTTACTGGTTAGAAAACCATCTGCTGTTAGCTTGGAGATGGCTTAAAAACATATTTTTAAAATTAGACTCAAATGAAAAAATTTTTTAAATGTTTTTTTAGATCTTTTGAAAAATATGAATCGATTTAGAATCGGGATGTATAAGAATTGCAATTTGGATATGAACTGATTTTTTGTGCATTCTTAGAGCACATCTTCCAGAAACTGGAGGTTGGTAGTTCAAAGACACATTGTCCACCTTTGGGTTGACGAGAAAAAGGTTCTGTATAAATCCAATCAATAATAATGATAAAAATAATAACTTATCAAAAAATTGGATCAAGATCAAAAGCCAAAAATGGTGATCGAGACATGCCTATTAATAATAATTACAATAATAACAATTATTATTATAACTATTAGATATTATTATTATTATTATAGCTATTATAGATATATATATTTGTAATTAAAATAATAGTAACTGTCATTAATATTTATAATAAAAGTAATAATAATAATGATTATTATTATTGCTGTTATAACTATAAAATATAAATATTATTATTACTATAATAACAATTACAAATACTTTATTCAGTATACATCTATAATACTAGTAATTATTATGAGTATTATTATTTATAATAATGATTATTATTATAACTATTATGCTATTATTATGCTAACTATTATACATGTATATAATTATATTACCGTATTTCCTTGAATTGCCGCCGGGGCGCTAATTAATTTAAAACCTCTTTTCACTCCTGCGCTTACCAAAGGCATGCGGTAAAAGTAAGCATGCGCTAAATTGTTTTAAAACCTCTTCTCACTCCGGCACTTACCAAAGGCATGCAGTAAAAATTTGAGTGTGATGTAAGCTTGGACCTTAAATCCTACTGAATAGCTCTTAATCTTCTTCCCTTTATGCGATTTTAAATTACCGGCATTGAAATCAGCCTCCTCCATTTTGAAAATGATGACAGGGGAAGTGTCACTCGTGACGTCTGGAGTTTGACCAGGCGGTAATACTAAGCATGCGCTAATTATTTTGCGAAGAGAGTTTGACCCGGCAGTAATTCAAGGCAGGCGCATACTATATGCCATGCGGCAATTCAAGGAAATAAGGTAATAATAATATTATAATTATTATTTAGAATAATAACAGTAATTATTATCATTATTATTAATTATACTACTACAACTGCAACTACTACTACTACTACTAATAATAATAATTATTATTAGTAGTAGTAGTATTATTATTATTATTAATAATAATAATAACAATACTACTGTTAAACTCCTTGCTTGTCACTCAGTATCAAGGGTTGGAATTGGGCGTTGAATTACCAAAAATTATTCCCGGGCGCAGCCACCCCTGCTGTCCACTGCTCCCCTCACCTTTCAGGGGGTGATCAAGGGATATGGGTCAAATGCAGAGGATAATTTCGCCACACAGAGTGTGTGTGTGTGACAATAATTGGTACTTTAACTTTTTAATAAAAACAAAGGGAATAAGCGGTAGAAAAATGGAGGGATGGATAATAACAATAGAAATATTATTATCATTATTGAAAAATCGGATTGGGATCAAAAGCCAAAAGTATTTATCGGAAAATCTCTAACAATAATAATCATCCTCTTCATCATCATTATCATGATTATTATTTTTTAAATATTATTAGGGATGTCCCGATCAACATATTAGGGTTTTTAACCCGATCTGATGTTTTGACATAAGATCCGATCTGAATTTGAGTCCCGGAGTAAACACAACACATGTTTACAACAATTATCTTATTACAATTAGTATTTGCTAGAATTAGCAAATTAGAACAATCAGATGTTTTATTAAATATACAGGTTTAATTCTACCTAAATTTTTCCAACAAAATAAAGTGGCTACTGAAAATTAACTGAACAAAAACAACAACTAATACCAGTTCGTTGCTACCTCTTCAATCATTTGGGTTTGGGTCTCAAAGCCCTCTTGTATCCAGAGACTTACTCCTTGACTTTGTAAAAATAACGAAAAAAACACACAAAAACAAAATAAAAATACTGTATATACATCTAATCACTTTCGCATTTTTTATATACGATACCATAGATACTAGGTATCTATGGTATCGCCATCTGCATCGATTACCGCAACTTTGCATCAAAGCTGAAGCTTAAGTACAATAAAGATGCTAAAGCAAACCAATGCATGTTATATGCTGAGCTAGCTCAGCAAAACATCCAATTTTGTGTAATCTGATTACTAGGGCTACCAAAAATAACAAGTTAATTATTGTGATTGATTACAAAAAATACTGCATTAATCACGTATGTACATGGATTAATTACGTAATGTATTTAGCTACTTTACATTTCAACAATAAAATTGCATTTGTGACTGTCATGATCTGTGCCCGGATCATGTTTTGTTTAGTTATGTTCTGTTAGTTTTGGACTCCCTTAGTTCCTGTTTTGTGCACCTCTGGGTTTGTTTTGGTTTCCATGGGGATTAATTGGGTTCACCTGCCTCTGGTTAGTGGTCGTCACGCTCACCTGCTGTCGACCACTAATCAGAGAGCTATTTATATTCACGTTGCTCGCAGCACTCGGTCTGGTTTCATTGTTTGCTATATGCAACATTTTACATGAGTATTTCTTGTCTCCTAGTTTATGCTTTCTGAGCTAAGTGGTTACCTTGACTTCCCGTGCGATCGGCACGTTTTTCCTTTAGCTTGTTTCCTGTTTTGCTATGATTTATGATATATAAATCATCTCCTAGCTCACGCTTTTGTCCAGAGTAGTCCGTCTGCATCCTGGGACAACGACCGCGCATAAAGATGTGACCCACACGTAACAGTGACCAAGTATCTGGGTCTTTAATTTAATTCAAATTTGTATATACATTTTTGGCAACACTTTAGAATGGGGAACATATTCACCATTGATTAGTTGCTTATTAAAGTAACAAAGACAAAATTTAGAGGTATTCAGACATATGGGGACCATATAAGGGTTAGGATTAGGGTTAGGGTTACTAATAAGCAATAAGGGTTAGGGTTAGTTAACTCTTAGTTAATGGCTTACTGGTTATATGATAAGTCCATGCAGAATAATGCATTAATAAGTACTTAATAATGACTAATTAAGAGCCAATATGTGACTAGTTTTCATGTTAATAAGCAACTAATTAATGGTGAATATGTGTTCCCCATACTAGAGTGTTACCAAATGTTTATATTTAACTTGTGATTAGTCATGATTAATCCAATTTCAAAAGTGTGATTACCGGGATCTGTTTTTTAAAGTGTATCGTTTGACAGCATTACTAATAACATCTGGATAATAATATTATTATTTTCTACGATATGCTAACCTAACTTTCGCCAGATCCTTGTCGTTCACTGAGCTCCACACATCGATCTCAACAGGAGATGTACAGTGGGGCAAAAAAGTATTTAGTCAGCCACCAATTGTGCAAGTTCTCCAACTTAAAATGATCACAGAGGTCTGTAATTTTCATCATAGTTACACTTCAACAGTGAGAGACAGAATGTAAAAAAAAAATCCAGGAATTAACATTGAAGGAATTTTAAAGAATTTATTTGTAAATTATGGTGGAAAATAAGTATTTGGTCAACCATTCAAAGCTCTCACTGATGGAAGGAGGTTTTGGCTTAAAATCTCATGATACATGGCCCCATTCATTCTTTCCTTAACACGAATCAATTGTCCTGTCCCCTTAGCAGAAAGACAGCCCCAAAGCATGATGTTTCCACCCCCATGCTTCACAGTAGTGATGGTGTTCTTGGGATGCAACTCAGTATTCTTCTTCCTCCAAACACGACAATTTGAGTTTATACAAAAATGGATACATGGATGATACAGCAGAGGATTGGGAGAATATCATGTGGTCAGATGAAACCAAAATTTAACTTTTTGGTATAAATGTCGACCCCCGATCATGACCTCTGATTATCATTTTTACCATTAGAAAGAGTGCTGCTTGTATGCTTCAGAGATGTCAACAATCTTACCTATGGCAGGTTGTGCTCGTGTGCGGCTGAGCCGGGTGGAAAGATCGTGAGTCACTTTGAAGGGAAGTTTCCTGGAGGCGCTCCAGATGAGTAAAAGTTTCACGCACACAATAAATAA